>NW_022718257.1:41684-45152 GCF_011630105.1 Anneissia japonica | reverse complement strand
AAAGAAAGATAGTCAGCCATTGTGGACTGACCCCTCCTAAGTGCAATTGTTTTTATTTTGTATACTTCTTTTCTTTTAAATATGTATTAGAAGCTGAAAAAAAAGAAAAGTAACAAAAAGAGAAAGAAATAAAAGTGGGTTAAACTCCTACGAAAGAGAAAAAAAAAACAGGTACCAGAATCAATATGTATACAAACATGTGAATTGTCACCCATGATGGAGTTGTGTCACATGATCACCTAAAATCGGGTGATCACATGACTGAAGGGCAACTTTAGATCCTGAATTACTTAGCTGAAAGCTAGGTTCTCCAAAAATGAGATTCAGTTCAACCAAATTATTTTTGATACTGCTATAAACTGAATCTTCAATCAATTGACTTTTACTATTACCAGACCTACATGGCCAGTATAAAATCATATTGTTAAATATTAAAGAGCTTTGGATTGCACGACACAGTAGAACTATGGTAGAACATATCACTAGTCATTTTTTGCATGCTAGAATATTTAAGTTCTCCTCATCGCATGATTCTAGAACGCAATTTGACCAAGCCTACGTAGTGCAAAGAATGTAGGAAGGTCACTCCTGTGTGAACCCCTTCTAACGGTGCATTGTCACGCAAATCGAAAGCTCCTATTAACTAAAAACCAATTCGGTAGCAATACTAACCTCCGACTTTTGACCTCACAGAATCTGTACAGTGGCCAAGATGGCTGCCGTTTCCCATGTATTTCTTCTCGTTTCCATTTGCGTCATCGGTATCATGAGAACAAGGAAATTTTTTACTACCGCGCTCTCCTCGATGAGGCATTGGGCTGTTGTTGCCATGGTTTCGTTTGATTGACAACCTTGATATAAGCGTGTTTGTCCTAAAACTACATGACAAAAAGAAAAATAAAATCAGACGTCAAAGATCAGGTATGAATGATGTACCTAATATTTCAAATCCTTTTATCAAAAGCACTGTTTAGTAAAACAAAGCAACAAAACATGTCACTGAAAAGGTTGCAAGCACAGTGGATAAAAGCATTAGGCAGCTAGAGCTCACGCACTTAATATTAATTATAATATAAAATGTTATACATTCTTATGTCTCTTAATGAAATCTTTTTGCATTTCAAATGCATTCTCACCAAACAATTGATTGTCCAATATTAATTTTTTTAAATCACTAACCAAGCAGTATGAGTTACCATCACAACCTGATTCCTAAATGCTATATGGATGTGAGCTGACTGAATTAACTAGTACTTGTAGATTTATCCCAAGTTTTTAAAAAAAACAACAGAGGACAAAAACATGTCAAAGAAAATTAATTTGAATAATGAAAAAACAAAGCAGTAGTGAGCATTAGCGGTGAGTTACATTCAATCAGATATTTGTTATTGGTTAATTAATATGTGTCAAGGTTAGTAATAGTATATTTTTAAAAACATTTAACATTGATATTTGTGAGTATATTCATTCTTATTCTAGCTTTGTTTTCACAAACAGTTAGAATCGCAGAAAGGCAAAAAATTGTCTAATATCTTAAGTATGAGTCAAAGGGAAGTGACTTAATGGGATGAAAGAACATGAAAATTAAGCCCAAAGCCCTACATAAAAAAACATGATGTTCCAGCAAAAAAATCCAATGTACAGTGAAGGTTTAACATACCAACTTTTTATTTTAGGGTAGGTTGAAGGAGGGAATAACCACCAAGGTATTCAATAGTGGTTTTTAAAGGTTGGATACCCACTGAAAAGGTAAAACAGTTAAAGGTAGGAGAATAACGCATAACTCGCAGCTTTATTGCCCTGAATTGCGTATGGGCGAGGTCACTTGACTTGCCCGCCACTAAGGTATACTGGGAAAGGCTAATGCTGCATTCACATCGTATTTGAACCAAAATTTTGACCGTGTTTCTGATGTGCTTATGCCAGCATCTCTATTCTTACCTACTTACTCATTTTCTCATTAATTCGATAGGCTTTCGGATCTGAAAATTTGGATTCGGTGTGAATGCACCCAAGTCTTGTAATCTTCTCCATGTAATAGGCGCAGTGGCGGCGCCAGCGGGGTGGCAGGGGGGGGCTTAAGCCCCCCACCGGACAGGTCAAGCCCCCCATCAGAGAGCTCGTCGGACAGTCAGACCATAAAATATATAAAAATAGGCCAACACATGTCTGTCACAGTCTGAGAGTGCCATTTTCGGCCATCTAGAAGTTGATATTTTTAAAAAATATTTCATTTGGGAGGGGAAACCCCCTCTCAACCCCTTCTCCCAGCTCGAGCCTATGAGCTCAAGTCCCCCTGTCGGACAACTCACCACCCCCAGAAAATATATCCCTAGAGCCGCCACTGAATAGGCGGTAAAACATTTGGGTTGTTCAAACAAAGGACAATTAAATTATATATTTTTTAGGCAAACATTTCTTAAATTTTGCTATATAACAACTTTGTTTGCTATATGGCCTACTACAACCCCAAACCATTACAACTTTATGCTAGGTCACATACAACAATGACCTAGAAAAATGAACCTAATTCAAAGACAACATAAAGAGTCTGATCATTTGACAGAAACTGGTCTACTACACAAATGAAGGGTAATCAAATATTTTAGAGCTGTTCCCAAGAAGTGTAATTGGTTTATGATTTACTAAATGATGCTACACTTGACTGTAACTATCCCAAAAAGATGCAGATACATGTAAAACAATATACTCCATGTTTGCATTTATATGATTCTGCTGTATATGACATGAACAATAAATGAATATATGCAGTCATCGCCATCGCTGTTGTCGTAATAACTATTAGGCAAACATTTGCGCTGCCCTTGCAAGCCTAATCTACCCAAAATATCAGAAAGGAGCCCAAAATGCTTTTATGTCTTCAATTAATATACTGTACTTGATAATCATAAATTTTAGTCCTGTACTTCAAACACAACAATGGTTGACAATGAACCTTGAAATTAGGTCTAGTTCTATAGTTAAAATTAAATAAAATCGATCGATTGACATAAAACATCTTTATGTCATGGTTCTTGCACAACACAATATCTTTTTTGACCTTATTATCAATTATCATCACCATTTATTTTATTTTCGTTTTATCATTAAAATATTACTGTTCATTGTTATCTTCATTACTTTTTGTTTTTCATTCTCATCATTGAAATTTGATTATCATATTTGAGTTTTTAATAAATAAAGTTAAAAGTCTTGAGTCAAATTTCTCATCCACTATTGTCCAAGATTAATCAATTTAGAGTGATAAGCTATAACTGCACACCAAGGCATAAATCATGAAGGAGGTAAACATCAAAATAAGTATTTAAGCTTTAGGTTTACATATCAAGTAAGTGCACACGACTTCATCTTAAGAAACAGCACTTATGAATAATTCAAAAATATTTAATAAAAATAATATCGATTAATAATAAACCCCAAGGGATCATAATAGCAAGTAAATTGAAT
>NW_022718257.1:22267-41578 GCF_011630105.1 Anneissia japonica | reverse complement strand
TGATGAAAGATCAATATAATACACATGAAAAAAAAAAAAAAAACATGCATTGTGAGAAGTTAGTGACATGCATTATGGGATAGCAAGCATTTTGGGAATCATGAAACCGCAACCGCATCAAGCACCCGGTTGGAGGAATGTCGTGAGAAGGATGCATGCTGATGAAGGTGGGGGGGGGGAGAGGGGATAGAACCTACCGCATGTTGGTTGTTGAAGACTTGTCCTGTGAATCTCTGTTTTTCCTAGATGATAAACAAGGGGGGTGAAATGAACACAGCAGTCCGGTGGCGCAATATCATGCACAAAAATACAAGACATGGATTCTAATAAAGTGTACACTGAGGAATCATGCTAAAAACAACTATCATGTTTGCATACATTTGGTAATATGATATCAAAGCTCTGTAACTAAGGCATAACACAAGATATTACATTGATATAATTGTGAACACGTGCTATTTTTAGAACAGGATCCACTAATTTATATTTAATTATTATTCTAAGGTAAGAAATATTCAATTTGCAAGTCAAAAATATTTACAATAAAAAACATAATACTAAAGGTGAAAATATGAAGATGATGAGAAATTGTTGCAGTAGAAAACTGTGTGCAAAATTCTGTAACAAACCACCTCAACAAGTTTACAACACTTGGGAACTTCCTTAACATGCCTTGATGTTTAGTATTATCAGGCTACTACTGTATTAAACCTTCAGGGACTTTCACAGATTAGGGAGGAGGAGGAGGAGGAGGAGGGGTACAAGATCACCTTAGCCCTGTGTAAGAAACCTTATGGTTATGACACTTCTGGATGGTCGGAAATGGCATTCTAAACTTGAATATTACGTTCTCCGTATCTCTGTATTTTATTTAATTAAAAAAAAATTTAGAGGGAAGAGGCCTGGACCGGAAGCCCCCTCCCCTTGAATCAGCCACTGTTATTACTATATGATATTCCTGAAAGATTATTTGGAAGCAAGTTAATCGTAATTTGAACATTATTAAAAACCTCATTTGCTTTAATTACAATAGACTGCATGCGATTCAGCTCTTAAAGGCATAAGAGAGATAGGGTAACATGAGAAACATCTCTGCAATAATTTGAAATAAACACCGAAGTGCCTCTCCCAATCAACATCACACCAAAGATGTTATAAGCGCCGCAGCACTTAATATTTAATCAATTACAGTAATCGTGGGAAGGAAATTATAAATCAAAATAAATCCTAATAAATTAATCAAAACAATAATACATTCTTTTTTTAAAAACTACTGTATACTAATGACATTGCCGCTGTATGTATGAGTGAGAGGTGTAAACAATTCAAACATACAGATAACTATTGCAGACATGGACATTCAGTAGCAATCAATAATCTTTAAAAAAAAAACCTTTTTAATAAGATTGGTATTGTGTGAATGACTTAGTTCAATCATTAAGAAGCTTTCGATTACACGACGACGGTAGGACGTAGAACGTAATGATGTCACTAAAAGTCATCTGCGCATGCGAGAACGTTAAGGTCACCTCGTCGAGTAGATCCTGGAACGCAATTTGGCCAAATCTACGTATGCAGAGAACGTAGGACGCCAGGTAGGACGGTCACGCATGAGTGATTCTGTTCTAGCGTTGTGTCGTCGCACAAATCAAAAGCTCCCTAATGCCCCCAATTTACCTTCCAGTTGTTGGGCTTGACACAGGTCGAAGGTGAAGTTTCCATGTTGCTGCTGATATCGAGTTGGGGTCGGCTGCATAACAACGCCACAGACACTGAAATTATGCAAATAACAATTTTTGTCATGTAAATCTTATAGCCCAAAAAAATGTAAAATAAATTAAAATGAAATCTCAAATAATTCGTACACATGATTCTAGAATTAAAAGTAATATTTTGTCACAACATTTTTGGTTCATTATATTTTTATGGTCATATGTTCATAAATGTGTTAATGTAAGCTTTCGGAAGAGTAAGCCTACTGGATAACAGTATCATAGAGTCAGCTCTATGGAAGGAAATTATTTTTGTGCACTGTGAAAGCAAATGGACAGATTTGTTTGTTCACTAAGAGAGACAGGAATGATAAGATTTTCAGTTGTTTTATTTTCTTTATTAACTTATTACTATCTATATACATTATGTACCACTCTATCTGCAAATTAAAATTGTGTAAATTATTTTCACCGAATCTATGCTGTGATAGGTTTATAATAACAAGTTATGGTATCAAAGTTTTTAGAACATCTCGGGTTGTCCTGGAGATAAATTAGCTGAGAAAATTAAAACAACACCAGAATGTCATGGCAATCAGCAAATGCACTCTCTACCAGAATACCCACAAGCAAAAACCCTTAATAATTAATTCAAACATTGAATGCCTGAATCATTGTATTCAAATCAGTTAACTATCAACATCTGATGTGACACAAAATCCAATCAATTCTTTGGCGATGCACCAGGGGCGACTGGGTTCACATTACAGCCCTAGTAAAAAGTAAACAAGGGGCGTTGGGGATCATTGAGTGCTTGCATTTCAACACATGAAATACTATGTAATTAATGTATGTATATAATTTTCACCTATATTTTTTTGTAAATGCAATGATTTTAGCCTTTGGCTACTTTTTGTATTATTTTTATACCAGAATAAATATAAATAAATATAAACTAAAGACTATTCAATTTAATTTCTGAGCACTTAAGATGCTAAGTAGCATGTGTGCAATTTAATATTTTATTTTTTATGTTATTATTTATTTTTATATGTTTATTTACGCATGCGAGGCATAGAGAGTGGAGTTGTTTTGGTCATGAGAAAAAATCCTGCAAATCGGACAGGAATTGAGCCCAGGACCCTGGAATGGAAAGGCAAGTATCTTAACTACTAAGCTATTCAACTCCAATATTATTTCATTGATAATTATCTGAACTATTTTTCCTTCTAAAAATGGTCACATAGCCTTGAGGTGCATCGGCCAGATATATCCTTCAAATGCTTAAAACACCAAAAAAGCATGCGAGTTATTTCCCAAAAATTGTATTTAAAAATGAGCATTTAACAGATGGAATGTTTCTGCCAATACACTTTACACCACATTAGGATCAAGGGCTCGTTGGAAAAAGTGCTGCTAATGAGGTTGCGAGATGGGGTGGGGTGAGAAGAGAAACAAAATTCAAATCAATCCTAAAAAGGTGACCCTTCATGATGCGAATGACACATCAAGGAAAATGTGTGCACAAAATCTTAAATAATGCCCTCACCATACCAAGAGATTAATCATCCAAAAGACACTGTGAACAGCTAGAAAGATATCCCCTGCTTCAAATCATACTGGTCAAGCACTAAACTGTTTCTATTTGAAGGTCACTGGACTAGCCCACTCACATCTAGTGTAATGTAAATCTATTTTCATTGCAATAAATACATACTAATTATATTAAGCAACTATTTTCAAGGCCGAAGAAGACATTACTTCTAGACTAATAGGTCCACAGGACCTGAAGGCATTTAAATGTATACAGTAGTAAGCTTTAAATATTATATTAAATTATATAAAGATTATAAATTTAAATATTGTTTTCATTATACTGTACATCTGTATGACCGTCCATGAAAATTTTATTGAAAGAATATTAAATGTAAATATTAAGATCTGAACTGTTTACTTTGCATATTTTGGTAAATTTAACTGATAATTAAAATGATCTATACATAAATATCTACATAAATTAAATAAAAACATTCCAATATTTGTTGCATATATCAATACATTTTATTAGTAATCAACTTACGGATTTTCGTAGCACGGTAAGTTCTGTAAATCATCTTAGAGAAAACCCTTGGGTTCGTTTTGATCTATTTGTCATGGAAAGTAGTGAACATATTTGATATAATGACCTGTTCAAATTAAACTTTTAAGAATTTTTGGTCCTCCGATTTAGTGTTTGTTTAAACCTTTACTTTTTATTAGTAATCAGACAAAAAAAAATTCAATTCAGAAAAAAAATCACAAGGTTTTAAATTTAAAAATCTAACCAATACATGAAAAAAAAACCACATTTCAAACTGCTTTTTACTAAGTAATTTTTCCTTTCCATATTCCATGGTCAACCTTTAAAACTAATCACTGTTGAAAATCAAAGAAAACGCTATCTGTATCAATGTGTACATTTCACAATCAAGCCAAAATTAATCGCATGTTTGGGCACAATTTTTTCCAGATTGGAAAGTGCCTAAACTATTATATTCACATACCATATAAAATAACTGATAAAAGAATAGCAAATATTGCATACACCATAATCATGGAGGCACAACACTTTACGTTTCTCAGGGATGTGATTTAGTTTAATATTTATATTGCCTTCATCTCTCTTGAAACATTGTGCCAACTATTTTGAAACTATGTACCCTTTTGTTTTTCAATTTATAATATCAAATCAGTAGCTGCAAAATCCGGAATTTCACCAAAATAATAAACTGTTTTTACTTGAATATATTTTATAATATATGAACATTGAAATAAATTTTTACTTTGAATTAAATTTAGCTCTAGACAGAAGATGGCAAAGAGAGCACGTCATTTATGGATTTGCGCAATAATTACAAAAGCTATGATAGATTAGCTAAGCAATATTTTACTAGTCCCATGATGCAGAGAAAAATGAATCACAAAGCAGAAAATGTGCATTAGATCACAGAGCTAGTTCAGAAAACATTTTCATTTCATAATTTGAATTTGCTCATTGGGATTTTCTGGGATTGGCAAAGGATTTGTAACGGATCAGCAAAGCAAACAATCTTTTACCTGAATCAGTTGAGCTGCAGGGTGTCTCCGACGTGCAAAATGCTTCTGCCTCTGTTGTTGCTGCACTTGTAATGCAAAACCTGAACCAAGGATACCCTACAAAAAACAAAACAAAAAATTGTTAATATTTAGAATTTCCATTACTAATTCTTTATTTGATTTTATAAAAACTTTTTTCTGAATATATATATCCTTTGTAATTTTTGTGGATATAAGCTCTCGGTGGAATTTGTAAAACTGAATAAACTTGAATCAAGTTGCTGCTTAGCAAATAATGTTCTTGTTGAACTATGTTTGATACGATTTTATACCATCATGTTCCTATATATTTTAGCACTATATTATCTATTTGATTTATATATATATATATATATATATATATATACCTCATATTATATACATTGTATATACAGTACTGTATATAAATCCAATATTATATTTGCTAGCCTAGTTCTTCAGACATTTTCAAAGATAATAAAATTTATTGTATTCGACATCACCACGCAACTAGACAGATCTGCTGAGAGTAATCTAAAATCTCAATACAATGGCGATAAATTCACATAAAAATAACAAAGCCAACACATTAACATGAAAAATTCAATTGTGACGACATACGGCTACGAGAAGGTCTAGTCATAGACAGTATGGCCACCAATCGTTGGTGAGTCACATAATCAAGATGGGTAGACAAATAGGTGGACAATTCATTTTAGGATAAATAAAATTAATTGTTAGTTTTATGACCGGGATTTGAAATTATTTTATAGGTTTTGACAACAATTTTCAGATCTTCATTATATTTTTATTTTCGATGGAAAAACGATGGTTTTTGAAATAGAAAATAGTAAATTTTGATGAGGCTGGGGAAATGAAACTAGCAACTAATTTTATTTGGCCTAATAGATAATTGATCTACAATTTTTTTTTTATTAGAGTACTACAGTAAATGCATTGGTCAGGAAAACAGCGAGTTAAATTATTGCTTTCTACAGATCTGTAGGCCTAAAATTTGAATGTATTCAAGGCACACAGCATACTGTATATAAGATTACCCTAATAAACTGCAGTTAGACAAGACAGCTTGTCAAACTATTCTTTTCTTCTATAAATCCACTGGTTGGACTGCAAAAAGCAGTGTTTCTATCTGACAAAGATGGATTTCGCACGCTTGCCATTTTTGCCTTGGAATGGCATATATTTAATGAAACAGCAAACAGAAAACATCCACTATAAAGCAAGCGTAGCTTTATTAACTTGTCATTCTGTGATATATTAGAAAAATTGGATATGATTTCCTCTGAAAATACTATTAATATTACCACTACACTTACATTTAATGATTAACTCGGAAGTACTTTGAACTGATACTCTCTCTTCTCTATGTCAGTCAGCAATTTTTAGCAAAGGTTTTTGAAACGTTAATAAGTTTTATTTATTCACAGCGAGTCATTTCAGTATTTTTACAAAGATTAGTCTACCAAAAGGCTGTGTCCTTAAACAATTACAATGAACAACTGATAAAAGCAAAAGAAAAACGAAAGTACAGGTAACTGTAAAGATTTTCAGTATTTTTTGCTTCATCTACTAAAAAGTTCCGTTCCTTGATGTAAAACTTTTCTTCTTGTAGCCTGTTTTTAGTTTGATATGATTTGATTTATTCAATATCTCATACAAAAAAGAGCGATAAAGGTTGTCTTGTGATTGCGTATTATGTATTTTTTCTTTGGTATGGGGCTTAGCTATTCATATTTTTCTACATTGTCACAGCTTCATTTTAAAACAAATTTTGTGCTACTGTCATATGAATAACTCTTAACTGACCAATTTTTATGGTGGACCCAATTTTGAGTTGCTAGACGTTTTAAAAATTGCTGTTTTTACGCATTACCCTAAACTTGAAAACGCATGCAAATACTGGCACTACAGTTGTGTAGTCGAGTTCATATCCATAATATGTGCTGATGATGCCCTGATAAATAGCTTCCTCTATATTCACTGAAACCTAATGATCAATCAACACAGGTGTTCACTGATGTTGATCAAATACTGACGCAGAAAAATTAAGCCAATTATTCGGTCACTAATAGATTCAGACAATAAATAATTATTTATTACGGACTAAAATTTGATTAAAATGATGGCAAGAAATTCATGGGGAACAGGTTCAAGTTTTCAACCATGATACATGGGTTATATTGGCTTTAGTGATGCTAGCTCATATAGTATTTAGATTACACTTTTATAAACAAATTTATTTCACTCAAAATGACTATTAAATCACAATTTTATTGTTTATGTTTTCAGAAAGATTGGGTGAAGAAGAAAAAAGCAGAAAATCTTTGAAAAACTTGTACTGCAAATATTAGTAAACAACTTTCTGTCACTTTGCTATCTTTCAAAAATATTATTTATATAGATCTTTTGATTCTTGGTACAATTAATTTAAGAGTATATATTCTATTTCCATATATTTGTTTTCTTCTAAATTTAGATTTATTCAGGCCTAGTTCAGACTAGGTGGATAAACCCGGCTCAACTCACCGGATTTATCCACCTGCCAGTCTGAACTAGGTGGCTTATCTCAAGCCGGGCTGTGTTCCTATAGTAACCAGGCCTGGCGTGTCACCGTGTTTAACTTTTCTAAGCCGGGCTTTAATCGTTGCAGGGGGTCTTGCATTGACTTCGGGTAAGAAAATGACCAATCAGCATTCAATTACTTACGCTGTGAGTGAGCGTACATTTCGCGAGCAATGTTTTGAAACACGTTTGCTGGTTACGGTTCATTATTATGAAAATTCTCGCGCCTGGCTAATCCCGCTAGTCTGAACGCCTGCCAAAGTTAAGCTGGGCTTAGCGTTGAGCCAGGCTTAACTCAAGCCTGGCTTATCTCCAAGTCTGAACGTAGCCATAGTTTGTTATCTGGAACTCAAGATATTGAATGAGTATTTCATCAAAGGTTAAAGGTTTCTCATCTATCTACAGTATTAATCTGGTATTAGAATAAATTAAAAAGACCCACAAAAACAGATAACTTAACAATTTAAGTTCATTCTGTTTACAAAGGACAATTATTTTCAGGCTTAATTATTTTTAGAAATTTGAAAATCTCATCATTGAAGAGGTGGTTATTAAAATCAAATACCATTGGAAAATCTGGTGGGATAGCTGAAAGTAAATGGTGACTCCCATTAAAATTAAACTCACTTAATTTTTTCCTTGTTTAAAGTAAATTGAAGGGATTATACTGAACAAGTTGTTTTATTCCTCAACTTAAATTCTGAACAGTTGGTATTTATTTAAGGTAAGGGTACATTGAATAATAATTCTGTAGGTACGGTTCATTACTTTATTCTTGTTTTTTAAATGACACTGGTATGAAAAAAAAAAAAACTGCATACATCTTCACTGTTATCGTCTTATCGCATCGTAATTACATATTTCCATAAATCTTAATGTTATAGTTGAATATGTATGAAATGGTTAGTATAGCGTATCAATGGTTAAGAAAAAACATTGAATAATAATTCTGTAGGTTTTTTAAATAATACTGGTATGAAAAAAAATGCTCATTGTATTAAAGTATGTTAGCCATAATCATGCCAATGTTACTTAAACTATTTATATTAATATGATAAGAAATGAGAAAAAGTATTGTGATTTATATGAATAGAGTTGATAAAATGCAATGTGAAAATGAAAATATTTAAAAAATGAATGAATGAACAAATTAATAATAGACCTAATAAATCATGTTTAGTGATATTAGTGTGGTAGTTGCAATGATCATAATATCAACTATAGTTATATTGTTATTTTTATTGTTCTTATTATTGTTATTCTTATTTTTATTCTTATTATTAGGAAACTGTATCAACTGTATATTAAGTTGATAAGAAATGAGAAAAAAACTTGTGATTTATATGAATTGAGATGACAATATAATAATGTGAAAATGAAAAAAAAAAACATGATGAAAAATAATATTTTAATTTGGAATTAAGGGGAACTCCAGACACAAAAGGAAAGAAAACAACAAAACTAAATTTAAAAATAAGGAAAAGCGTTCATTACAATAGTTTTTATTTTTCTCAATGTTTCATCTAAGTCGTATTCTAATGTTATTTTTTAAAATTTATATTAATGTGATAACGTATCTCGAATCGATGAAAAGAAAAAAAATTATTTATATAAAGGCACTATGAAAATGTGAAATGAAAAAAGAACACATGAAGAAAAGATTTGGAATTTGGAGTGAAGGTGGGATTTCCCAAGCAAAAGAAAAAAAAACTTTGCCAACAGGTAGGAGGACTGATAAACTTGCCATTCACCATTACTACATTCTATATAATTAATTAAAATTTAATAATTATTAAAAAAATTAGGGTAAAAAAAACAAAACAAGACAGCTGTACAATACATACGGATTCAGTCACATTCAGAAAGAAATTCATCAAGTAACGTGTGATAAAAAAAATATTCCTCCACGTTTGTAGCAGTTTGTACTGCAAGCTGTCCACTCACAGTGACTCTGCTTGGAGTGCTAAGATGCTATAGTCATCTACCTGACATCACCAATGAAAAAATCACCTGTTCGAACTTCCTCTCTAGGAAAGGCAAGCAATATTCAAGACAAACATTCCTACAACATGATTGAGGAGGTATGTACTGACAATAATGATATTCTCTGCAAGAGAAGTTCAAATGTCATAACAACTGTTCTACTATTTTCAGTTGCTAAGGTGAAAGAAAATCACTGTCAATAAATTAACTTACTCAATTGCTTGTTTGCGTTACTATTTTCAACAAATATGTGTACTTACGGCAGGAAGCGCAAAAAACGAAGCACCCAAGATCGCAAATAACGTGCACACCAACTTTCCCGACCAGTTAGTGGGCGTCTTGTCACCATAACCAATGGTTGTTAAAGTAATCTAAGAGTGAGATAGATAAAAAAAAAACAAATATTTTTAGTATTATTATCAAACTCACAATGAATTTAAAGTTACTACACAATAAATCGATAAATTAATCCATCATAATAAGAAAAGATTTAATAATTACATTTAGAAAATCTCTAATTTATAGTAAATTTCATAAAATAATTTATAATATTCTTTCTAGGTCTTCTATTCCAATATATCTGGTCCATATTGAATATTCATAAATCTCTAGACTACTCTCCTGCAAGTAGAGAATGTTGTGCATTGTATAACCTGTTTCCATTAGTGTAATAATGAGCTGTTAAATAGTTCAGAGCAAATGCAATATGCAATATAAATTTGACAAACATTGTGTGGAATCCTAAAAAAAAGTCTTTTTATTGCACAAGTAAATGGCAGCATAGAGCTGTTGTTTTTATACTGAGAATATTCTGTGGCCAGGTCCTGCAATTGAAAATAACTATAGTATTGAAAGGAGAGTAACTTTGCTCAATACTTTACTCAGCTGTTGTGCATTCACACTCAAAACATATCATTTGATAGATTTACAATAGTAATGAACGACAATTCAGAATATTTAAATGTATCCTCTTATCATATTAAAGCCAATACGAATTAAAGCCAAGCTCCAGAGGAAAAAAACTTTTTGCTATGTTGTACAACTGATTATTCTAAGACACAAAAAGCATATTTGATGAAAATGGAGATTTTTTTTCGTCAAATATGGTTTTTGTGTCTTAGAAAATTCAGCAAATGAACATATTAAAAAATTGTTTTTCTCCAAAGCCGGGCGTGAAAGGGGAGGGAGGAGGTATCAAAAAAGAGTATGGTACTGTTTGTACATGTGCGAAAATGTTGATAATTGTGAATGACCCCTAAAGACAACGCCAATTAATGTGTAAATGATGCAGTTTGAACTTATAAACAGCTTTCAAAAATCAATTAAAACCGGCAAACATTATGACTAAACAGACACTGTATTATAATATAAAATTCATAATCGTTTAAAATCTTCTCATATTCTCTCAATATTCTAGCAAGGTTTTTATAAGCCTGACAAGTACAGTACTTAGGAAATTAACCAACAGAGTTGTTTTAATACTGCCGTAGCATATAAAGATCAATATTCATGCGGTTAGCCATCGTTAACTGTGTATGTCAAATTATACTAGCAAACTAAGACACTATAAGAGCATCTAAGATGGTGTGTTTTTTTTCAACATCAAGCTCATAAAATTGTCATTATTTTAGATCAGCGCCATGAATCTACCTACATGGACTATAAGACTCACAAATTCATTAAAAATGTCAATACTTTTCAAAATTCTAGATGATATAATACAACTTGTGCATCAATCAGTCTATTTAGATTTTTAAACATTTATCATGCTCATCTAATCAATATTAACTTTATCGACCTACTTAAGCAGATGAAAATAAACTATACATAATATTAATATATATTGACATTGACATGAGTACAAGATTCTAGGACAAATATGCAACATATCTATGACATACAGTACAACATTTTATGCATTCTGGTAGTTTGGAAGGAATGTGTCTAAGTATAGACGATAGACTAAAGCTGATTTTATGCCAGACTACAAAAAAAAAAAAAAAAAAAATCCTTGGTCACACATTGTGTGCTTGTACCGATCAAAAAAAGCTTATCTTTCAAATAATGATCTGCAGTACTTCAGTACTACAGTACATCAATGTTTGAACAAACTTTCTGTCTGACCAAACATCATATGTTGGACCTGCAAAAAAACTATTGTGTATAGTGTACACCTGGCTTAAAGCTCTGTTTACTCTAGCAAATTTTATGTGACTTCTGTGGTTGCCCATATTTCTTTGAAATGGGAAAATAAATCTGGGAATCCCCCCCCCTCCCGCCATCCCTAATAATCATACCGACAAACATTAGAATAACCTTTATGGGATATTCACTGCATCCATTACCCAATTATTTAGTGAACTTCTTTGAAATGGAAAAATAAATCCAGAAAAAACCCCCCAATAATCATTCTGACAAATGGAACTTTCGATCAGATAGATCACTAACGTTTCTGTAATCTTTCAAAAACATGATTTACATTTGACATAAATGGATTTTAAGAACTGGTGTCAATAACCAGTATTAAACAGGATCAAAAGGAAAAAAAGGAGGAAGAATTACTAATCAGTATTGAGGTTACACTGGGAAGAACAAATCTGTACTTCGGTCTGACTAAAATTTATGAAGATATTCTTTGATTCTGCCTTCACAACATTAATGAATCTGACATTTACTCACATTTATGGTACTTAAATCGAGAGATATACATATAGAGATCATTCAGTATTATTGGCTATATATAGTAAAATTTGTTTGTATGTTCCTGACGAACATTTTGCAATCTGAAGCGTGAACTAACACATTTTGCATGAGTTGTTTTAGTTCCAATTTATTCTTTAAGCCTCAACCTCAAAATAGCACGATACTGAAAATGATAGTTCTTGAGAGTGGGTTCAAGTTACAAGTTTAATTATCTTTGTTTATCATCTGATACACAATGGTCTAGTAATTTAAAAAACTACTTTTCTTTATTGAAAATATTCATGAATTTTTAAGGAAATCACGCAAGAGTGCCTTTGAAGGCTTAGCAGATGATACGTTGTTGTAACAATGCTTTAATTGTAATAAAAGATTAAATTTCAGACACGCAACATGTAATACATTCTGTAATTTTGCAATCCTAATTGGCTAGAATGAAGTGTGTAGCCTCATTTAAGTGGAGCCTTCTGAACCACTCTATAACGCTCTATACAAATATAGGGAAATACAGTTTATCTTAAAAGCGTAAAGCCTGCAGGTTTTCAAAATCGCTACACTCTCGCTACAGTCTTTTCAATGCAATCGTTCACCGAAAACCTGTCTTCAATAGCGTGTAGCGCTTGTATGGACACCAAGCTTTCAGAAGCATTAGGATTGAAGATCCTGCTACAACACTTTCTACACGTAAGCACAAAGCTAAATCACCTTGAAGCATTGCATTGATGTATTAAATAACACTATACCATAAAACCTTGAATAGAAGCTATGGGCTTCTCTTTTTTTTAGGACTGTTGGATTGGCTTCTTTACGAGACTACTTTTGCAAAGTAAAGAGGGGCTTCTGTTTCAAAATGAATACTGTAAATTTTGGGAATTTACTACTACAAAACAATAGAACTACTGAAAAAACACATTTCAACCATGAAATCCTGTTAAAGAACAAGAAAATCATTAGTAAAAAAAAAGATATAGTAGAGTATATTTTATCCAATCACAACATCAGAGAAAACATTAGTCTGTGTCATTTAGTATATTAATCGGCATTA
This sequence comes from Anneissia japonica, assembly GCF_011630105.1. Taxonomy (NCBI): domain Eukaryota; kingdom Metazoa; phylum Echinodermata; class Crinoidea; order Comatulida; family Comatulidae; genus Anneissia; species Anneissia japonica. The sequence continues at coordinate 28,462 of NW_022718257.1, read as the reverse complement.
AATCACCTAAACTGTTGAATAAACCAAGCGCGTTTTTCATTGTTTACCTCTGTTTGTTTGAAATTCATTTACAGTATTAGGCCTATGGTACTATTTGAGAATAATTATGCAAACTAAAGAGGGAGCTTCTTCTTAAGGGTTTTTGTTCGCTTGTATTTTATATTTATGTACACAGGCCCGGGAAGAACAACCCTGTTTTGATGTGGGCCTCCATGTATAAAGTTGAATTGAATTGGGACTGAATGGGAATGGACTGCCGAATTGCCTATGAGACATACTGTCAAACGCAGGTATAAATTGTAAGAATACAACTTTATATGTTAAGAAAAGAAACCTGATAGAAGAATATGCAGGTGTACTTATGTAGTTCAAGGTAAAGCGACGCTATAAGGTGAATAGATTTCACAGAAAGATAAAGATATCTTTCACTTGCACTTCCTGGCTTTACCTTCATAATACAATTGCTTTCAATGTCTCTACGTAAAAAGCTGGGTTTTTCTAATTGAACTCCTACAATGAAAATGATGATGAGAAAATAGCGACTAAATGTAGCAATTAATCCTATTAGATCAACGATGAAAAAAAAATATAATCATTAATGACGTCATCTTTTAATCCACTTTACTTGAGAAAGACTCGTCAGATGGAGAGAATCCACAAAGGACGAAGGAAAATATTAAGATGAATACAGGAGTGCGATATAAACTGTTTAATCATTTTTCGAAGTTTCATTTCATTCAATATCCCAGCAGAAAGCCTCAAGGCGGTTAACATAGGCTACATAAGATGTGCGTCATCCCCATTACCATTATTTTCATATTCTATACAAGTACTATCAACATATGTCAAGAGAAACTTGAATGCCAAGAGATTGTGTGAATGATGGTCATTGCATCGCCACATGTTTTATTGCCACTGCAATTTGAAAATCTCTCTCCTTTGATATAATAAAACTTTTCAAGTGTTAAGGCTTCAATTTATCCTGAAAAATTCAACTTTACCTTATTTTTTTCGTTAAATAACATATTATCTTTTAAAATTTGTTAAAACATAATACAAATCAAAATCCCTTTTAATTTAACCAAGCATTTTATAGTTATTTTTTTTTATCAATTAAATATCTTAAAAATTGTATTGTATATGGCAATATATAATTATTTATTTATTTTCTTATACGTTATCGGCATGAGATTCAAGATTTCTTTATTTGTACCCTTCCAGGAAATCAGTTTGTACATCGCATCGCAAAAAAGAGTGCAAGATTAATACAAACAACGAACAACAATATAATTTTTAATATTAAATAATAAAAATATTTTTTTTTTAGCGAGTTGATTGGGCGAGCAGTTAAGTCAAGGGCACCGTAACCTTCAGCTCTAATATTGCCGCTGGTTCGAATAGCTCACTCGCCAATGGTTCCTGTGGTGGAAAAGTCTTCTCAGATAAGGACTTTAAACCGTAGGCCCAGTGTACGCATTTGACTCGTGAGCACTTTCAACAACCCAGTACATCTCAGAGAAGAGTAGGGGGTTACCCCGGTGTACTGGTCCATTAAGTCCCCTGTTGTTAATGGATATGCCACGTAGGACAGTGATTAAGTTCACTTATTGGCATATCCTTGGCGTTCATGCCTAAAGAAATGAAATGAAATTTTAATTAGGCCCTAAAACTTATTTGATGATATTTTGATTAAGAATATGGATAGTGGTACAAATGAGTTGAGATATCTTTTTGTTCTACAGGTTTTGTGATTTAACCTTTTACACAAGGGTAGCCAAGTAAAAGATGTGTTTAGTTGGTGGGAACCCAAGTAAAAGATGCATTTAGTGGGTGAGAACTATCTGTTAAGATTCTCTTATCAATAATTTTAATCTCACAGATATCATCTACTGTAATTGTCTATTTTGTTTTAGAATTTTCCCAGTCTGATTCATAAAAGTTGTATTCTGTTGTTGTTGTCAATTTTCTTACATTACCAAACCATGCATAACTTCCAAACAAAAGGGCGCTTTTATTTATTATTATTAAATTACTATTCAATATCGATGCCTAGATTTACATTTGCATTTGTATAAAATGAAAATGAAATTTTGTTCTAGTCTAATTGGCTGTGGTGTAATGTTCCCTCCATTGGTGTAACTATGGAGAGCATGAGGGCGCACACTTCTTGAAGAAAATTTGCTCCAAGGTACAACGTGCAACACATCTAAAGCAACTGTCTCTAATCAGATGTGTTTAATAGAAAACCAATATTAGAATTAAATTAAATGCAGCCAAAATCTATAACCTGAATATTAGCTATTCTAACAGGATTTATGATTGGGGCAATTAAATCAGTAATCAAAATCAAGGTTTAAGACTTGTGTAGAGTTCAGATTGATCTGTGTCAAGTTTATCATATTTAAGTAATATTCCTAACACCGATGATGTCTAAACGAAATAACGAAAGAAAGATTTTATAGACTTGTGACAGATTTTCTAATATTACACTTCACACATTTTGTTATACATAAATGCAATTGATTTTTTTTTTACTAGACTCACAGGAGGGATTGCTATTAAATCAGCCATTTACACTTAAGTGGTAATCCCCTTCATTGACATCATATAGTAGGCATACATTAATAATAATAAACTAAAAATGTGAAAACTCTCAGGGGCCACAATTTACCTCTGTATCTCTGATTAGATGGCTTGAAAAAAATAAGATTTTGAAGCAGATTTCCCAGTATACCTGGCTGAAAATAGTGAACTTAATTCATTTTTGCACCCATCCGACAGCCTATAATCAATTAAGAGTAAAGTAGCTTTACCTAAGAACACATGCAAAGACAGCATCTCAATATTGAAAGAAATTTCATGACGTGAGTTCCAAAGTCTCTATTGGGTTCATACACACCCCTTAAGGGGGGGGGGGGGTGTGAGGGTAGCAAATTTCATTATAGGCAGCTCTAGCACAGAAATGCCACTATCAAACTGGAAAAAAATGTTTTTCAAAGCAGCATGTTCTCCTACATGTGTGCCTGCAGGCTTCTGCTGTGTGCACTGCCATTGAACTGTTCATACAATTTTGATAGATATAAATTTACAGTACTTTGTAAAATCATTTGGAGAGTCTCTTTAAGTCTTCACAATCCCTTTAAATTTGAATACACATTACTCTAGTTTCTAAATACAGACACATTATTAATAATGCAGCAGTATACTAAATAAAGACATGCTAATGTTTTAAACCTGAAAATAGTTCATATATAGATTAACAATTAAATCTTAGCTTTAGGATATACCTAAGTTCGATGACTAGCTCTGCTATTGGTACATATAATTAACAAATCAATAGAGATTTTAAAGTAAAATGTAACAAAAAATCATTACCAAGCCATAGTATAATGAGTCTGGGAGATTTTCAAAGTCCTCTGGATTGTCCTTGTGTTCCAAAGCGTACACAGAAAATGAGATTGCAATGAGTGCTAGGAAGCTAATATACCAAGTCGTTAGAAGCTCCTGTAAAAAATGACACAAGATTTATTCTTTATTCAATATTTATGAAAATTTAATTTGTGGCAATCAGGCCAAATTGTATATAAGTTACAATAGAATAAAAAAAAAAATGGAAATAAACACCAAAATACATCAGAATCACCATTCAGCAATGACTTTTAAGTTTAATGTACGTACAAATAAATTAAATTTTATAAAAACAAATTCAAAACAATACACCTACAGTACCAACAAATTAAATAAAGATACTTTTTGGCTGCCACGGAGAAGGGTTCTATTAATAATAATCCATAACTCTCTTTACTGCAATCGTAAAACAGACTGGATGATACAATGATGATGATACTCTAAAGGCCAACCCAGACAGTGTTGTACGATGCAGGCCAACACTATTTGTTGACGCATCAGGTCTGTGTGAGTTAAATGCAGACACGATGGTTTGTGTCAGGGGCAGTCACGTCATAGAATATTAAACGTTTAAATGTTTAATATTTCTCGGGATGGTTCAAGTCTGTCCCTGACAATGAATAGTGTTGGGCTTAATAGGTATGGCATATACAGTAAAACACACACACAAAAAAAATAAATAAATTAAAAAAATAAAACCACAAAAAACAAGCAGAACTTCAATAAAAAGTGTGAAATTATTAAAAACAACATTAATTGTTTCTAGAAAATTTACGATTCAAATTTAAATGAAGATATACAGCAAATTTAATTGAGGCTTGAATTTCCAAAACCAGCATACTGCCACTATTGTTAAACTGAATAATTAGCATAAGAATATGGCAGTATTGTGTATAAAGCTATAATATATATACTCATAACATTTATTATAATTTACAATAAAAACAAAATTGAAATAATTCTAATACTAAATATCTAAAATTCATTAAATTAACCTAATATTATTATTTATATATATAGTTTTTTACAATAAGGTACTTAATGCTAGGTACGACTTGTTTACTTTTGCGCAAACTTTATGACGTAACATATAGTAAGGAACAACACAAAAACAGACATTAAATTTACTATGAGAGATTATGGAGACTTACTGACTCATCCAGTCAGTGGCTGGTATTGTCATATATACAGTCTGGGAACATATTGATGGTTCCTATAATTTTGCATTTTACATTCTTTCCAAGTATTTAAATTTCACAGTATCTCCATAACTACATAAACTATTTCTTTTACAGTAAAAACAAAATCAATCATTTTTCATGTAAAAATGCTTTTTTTTTTCTTGTTCAAGCATTCTTAACACAGCCTATTAAAAACATTTTAGCAGCTGTATATGTGACCATGATCTGTACATCTTGCTTTTTCTCCTCTTGTTGAAAAACCAAGTAAAAACACCCCACGGCATTGAGAACCTCCATAATGTGTTCTTGTCTTTTGCTCCATGTCACGAAAAGAATTGATGATGATAAATCACCACGCTCATCTCGCTAAGGTTTCACATTCGACGTTTCTTTCATGCTCATTTTTTTGCCTATCAATATGTTACCACAGAAACCACGTCAAATTTAACAAATTTCAATTCCCTCTAGATACATTTAGGTCCGAACGAACAAAATTTACCTTTTTCCACTCTTATTTTTTGTGACCGTGGCAAATTCTAATAAAAAAAAGTCACAAGAAAACAATTTAATTTTGTTTGTATGATAAATGACTTGTAATAGAAATCTCTTGAGAAAAGATAAGAGTGAGGGGACTCTACTAGTTGTTACCAACGTCACCATTAAATACAGAAGTCATAACAACAAATTTTCAAAGGACTGATTTCTTTGGGACACTTTCTCATAAGATATGGTAATCAATGTTGTTTCAATTCATTCCGAAATTCTGTAGAGATAAAAGCATACATCGAAAGGTATACATTATTTAGGATGCTTCAAGAGTGACGTCAGCAGCTCTAGGCTGAGGCAGTACTTTAGCTCCTGGCTATTGCAATGACAAAAGCCCTTGGCTCCAGACACGACAACAACCCTCGACTCCTGCGATGACAACTCTTGGCTTCGACATGAAATGATAATTATTGATCGAAATCCAACTCGGCGTTTAAGGCTGAAACATTTGAGTAAAAATTTATAAAAGGTCTATAAAAAACACTACATCAAAGTAATCTGACAAAATTCAGGCCGATTATCTAAATGTGAAAGCCATCGAGAAATAGAGAAAATATCAAGCCTAAGCCGCTTTCACAGATGGAATTAATCGGCTTGATTTCCTATATCAAAATGTTATGCTAAACTTCAAAGATAGGATAATATTCACATTCAAAAAATTGTATTAATTTATAAATTATATTTTGACATATTTTTCAAAGATCTGTTTTTCTTTCTATACATCCATGAATTATACTGATAATATCTATAGAATAAAGAAAAAATAAATAATAAAATCAAAAGGTATGTTGAATTTTCAGAAAACAATTGTGTATCTAGGGGGTGCGCATGCCCCCTACAAAGCTTACAGCCCCCTCCACCCGAACCGTTCTCCCACTGAAAATGTCCTAAGCAAAAGAAAAGCTCAAGTAGTAGTTAAAAATTGCCTCATATCACCTTATTTTGCGACCTAGCACCCCTCACTGAACCACCGAGTCCCACTCCACCTTTGTGCCCCATCATCCCCTTCCCACTTCAAGATGCCTAGATACGCCATTGACAGAAAATATATTTTTTTAAA
>NW_022718257.1:8209-22246 GCF_011630105.1 Anneissia japonica | reverse complement strand
TGCTTGCACTGCACAATGCCGGATAAAAAGATTTTCCATATCATTTGTTTCCCAATCCAGCAGATTATTCAATGTGCTCAATGAGGGATTTCGTTCGGGAGGATAAAAATTTATTGATGCATGTGTAGAATCTTGAAAATTGTTCTAAAGGACAACTAGAATAACTCTAATTAAACTCTGATTTACTAGTTTGAAACTTATTACAATCTGATAAACATGCCTTATTAGTCAAATTATTTAATTAAAATTTGTGGGTGTTTAAAATTTGTTTTAGTTTAACAATTTTAGTATATAAATGTTATATTAGACCTGTGATTATATATGCTACACTCGTTTGGCACCCAGGGCTTACTTGTGCTCAGTCAACACAAATTGAACACATACAAGAACGTGATGTGTAGGTGCATTTTAAAAAAATCATTCAATACTTATGCAGAAGCTCATAATACACTTAGACTAGAGAGACTGGCTGACTGCTGGGTCACCCTGTGCACTAACTTTGCCAAGATTGCTGTGAATTCTGAGAGGTTCTATCACTGGTTTATCCTAAACATTATAAATTCCATGGCATGAGCCTCCATAAATACTAAGTGACACAAGGGGTACAAGGTGCAGAATGTGAGGTATAGTAGCAGATCACTGCCTTACATAACAGTCCTCCTAAATAATATCTAGTGTTTCCCCTCTGCGGTCACCACTCTGTAATAAAACAGCTTCAGTTCCCGAATTTGTAATTTAATGTTGTACGAATTCTGAATATGCCTGGATATAAAATTGACGTATACATATATAGTAATAATTGATGGTAATTGTGTTACTGTTTGGAAAAATGTTCTGAAGTACATCTACCTCAGAGATGGAAGGATTATACTGAGTACCAAAGTAGAAGACACATACAGTAGTTTGCTACTGATTCTTCTGTCTTTACTGTTATAATCACCCACATCATCAAACAAAAAAATTCCACCAGAAATCGAATTTTTCTACAGAACACTGGTGACAGGTTTTTGAATATTGCCTGTCCAAAACAAAGATATCTACTGTACAATTTTCTTTATTATATTCCAATACACAGACAACAACTGTGTGCATGCTTTGAGAAAACCAGCCACAACGGATCAAAATTGTCTATAGAACAGATGATAGGTTTTTTAATACTGCCCATTCAAAACGCATGATTTTCTTTATCCAATTCTAATATGCAGACGACAACTCTGTGCAGCTCTCTCTGAAAGTATACCGGATCCTAGACATATATCATACATGACTTACGTTAAAGCTAGAAGAGATTTCAGGATTTTAATTTTTGTACCTTGAAAAAAAAAAAAGACTACCTCAACAAGTTCACTACGCCTAGGCTACAAATTTACATGTGTCTGTGTGTGTACTGACTGTAGCTATTAGATAACGAAAAGCTATAACAACGAACAGCGAAACATTGCAAAAAGGCTTTGAACGGTAATAATTTGGTCTGAAGTTTCAGCAAGAATCGCTGTGGTATTTAATGAAACGGATAGAAAAACGACCGGGGCACAGCCCTTGGGATACCTTGCCTGGTTTAACACCTTGTACATAATATCATGGGCAAGTTCAGATTCAAAATTGTCAACGCGACTAAGTCATGCCCAGCGTATCCTTGTAGGCTGAACCACTAAAGCCAAAGCACTTCTGACACTCCCAAAAGACTAGATTATCTTGAAGTATCAGAATTATAACAATTTGCATCCAATTATATAGAATCTTCCTAATATACAATTAGCTTATATGTCATCCATTTGCAATTATTTTCTTGTTAGAAACTAACAGTGTTTATCCCACACTGACAAAAATAACGCTTTAATCCCAAATCTTGCATTGACAATGCAAAAACATTTGGCTGGCATTATTGCGAAAATTAAAAAATATTTGTCCTTTTTTCCTGTCCCTTACATATTCTGTCGTAAAGATTGCACAATACTGTATATCAAGAAAGGATTTACAAGAGGAAAGATTTACAATCCCCATGAATGTCAATGTATTCATAAACTCTTTAAAAATAATAATATGTTTCAGAGATAAAATGGAAGTTCCAAGTTGGGAATAACTATATCTTGAGTCAATATCAATAAACCTTAAATTGTATAATTGAAAAAAATACTGTAATGACTAATATATCAAATCAACTTTAATAGTATTCATTAGAATATCTCAATGATAAATAGGTATTATTCTGCACCATTAGATAAAATATTCAACAAAAAAATTAATGGGCAATTCAGGGCAATATTTTAAAATTATATAAATGAAAATGTATAGATCAATAACTTAACAGACAAGTTTATTATAGCAATAAACAGACTAAATTAAAATAAGAAATTGTTTTAAATCACTTGCTATTCTGCACCAGTAGTTATACATCAAAAAACAATATTTTTACCATACATCTAAATGTTTGTCATGTTACCTGCCTATGTGCCCAGACAACACTTCCAAGTAGCTTCCATGTGTTACCTCTTCTGTCTAATCTTACTAACCGCAGAAATTGCAAGAATCGAAGGCCTCTTAATGCATCAGCACGAAATTCCCAACCATTACTCCCAACGATAAATATCAAAAATGTTGATGTCACAACTACAATATCTGTTATTTTAAGAAAAAAAATAAAACAAAAGATAAACATATAATTTACATGATCACCTTAATAATACAAAAGGTAAAGGTAGGAGAATAACTGATAACTTGTAGCGTCAACGTGATGAATTGCGTAAGGCTTGGTCGGTGACTACCTAGCAGCCAGAATGAAGCAATGGGTTCTTTAAAGTGTACACGAGTCAGATGCGTACAATGGACCTCCATTTTAAGTCCTCATCCAAGAAGACTTGGTTCTAGTAACCAAACATTGGGAGAGGAGAGGTGTTAAGGCTGTCGTTAGCGGTGCTCCTGCCTTACCGCTCACCCACTCAACTCGCCCTACATTGAACAAAAAGACCAATATAAAAAAGTTCCTGCTTGTCAAGTTTTGACCATAGAAAATTATAAATTCAAAAAACAACAGTAACAACAATAAATGAAACTTTTAAAAAAGAATTAAAAAATATGGATTAAATAATAAAATCATAATGAAATAAATATTTAATATAAATATCAAAGTCATGTCATATCATTAACTACAACATTAAAACCTATATTTAATGGCAAAGTTGCTACACCAGTGAATATTCTGTGACTGCCATATCGTTTACTGTGTTTTGACCATAGAAAAAAAAAAACATTAACAAAAATAAATAAAACTTAATAATACACAAATAAAATATTAATCATCAAAATTTTAAAAATATGGATTAAATAATAAAACCATAATGAAATAAATATTTAATAAAAATATTAATGTCATGTCAGCAGAATTATTACACCAGTGAAGTGTTCTTCCATATTTCTGTGACTGCCATATCGTAAAAAAATAATATAAATTCAAAGCTTAAAGATTTCTTTTATTGATCATTCGAAATGAAATATTTGATGCATTACATTTGTACATTAAAATGCACAATACGTTAAAAATCAATCAATCAATCACACGTTCCATCATAATGCCATCTCCAATCTAAATGTTGGCAGTCCATATGTCAACATTACTCACAGATCTAAAATACTGTCTGTTAACACCAGCAATAAATCATACTTTTATATTGACATTTGAAAATTGAAAAAAAAAAAGAAAAGTTGATAAACAATTACAGACATATGTTTAAAAAATGGATGATCCAAAAAAATATTTCTTATTCCTACATTAATTTTACTTAATAATATATAATAATAATAATAATAATAATAAATATGCCGGTTCATCAACAAAAATCGAAAGGCTTTGGTACACTACAGCCTATAGACTTTTTGTAATGGAAAACGGATTATATTTATTATCTGTAAAACAATATATCAATTTTTCTATCATGTTATAAGCCTGAAGTGTTTGGCTACAAAATTCACAAAAAATTAGCGAGAGGAAGATAATTATATGGATAAAATCCAAAATTGAAATTTTGTCAATTTTCAACATACTGTAAACTCATCATACTCATTATGACCTAAATTAATTTTAATTTCATTCATGACCTGAACTTTCATCATAAGATTTTAGGTGCAGTTTATAACACCAGCAATCAATTTACGATAAAAATTGTAGACCCTAAATTGTTGATCGGAATCTACACTCCCTAGTTACAGCTCAGATATATTCAAGTCTATAAACACAACACTATATAGTTCATCATGCTATATTTTGTAAGATATTAAACACCATGATGTAGGTAAATCAAAACTGTGTGTTTCAATAACAAATTATGTTGATGACTTGGCTTTATACGGTAATAAACCAATAACCAGCATCTTGTATCGCGACTTTGACGTGACAAGCTCCAACAAGGCACCAAATACAGCATGCATGAGAAAATTTATTAAGCTTGAATTTTAAGATGCAGAGATAATTTAATCTAATGCATTTCCTTGATTTTTCATGTATCAATATACTGGTAATGTTTCCAGTCACTTTTTGCATGTTTTTTTTTGTTGAGTGTGCAATAAATATATCAAAATAGTGGTAGCGCCAGCGGGGAACGGGGGACGGGGGACACCACCCCCATCTGTAAGACTGGGATCCCCCATTGTCAGATGCCAGAGTGAGGTTGTCAGACCAAAAATAATAATTTGCCTATTCAAATAACATTTTTTTATTGCTAATCCCTAATAATAATAGTCTGAAAGCATAATATGGATCATACTAAAGCCATTAGGGATATTTATATAGTCAGCCCCTTCGTTCGAACCCTGCTGTCAGACCTCTTGTTTGGCAAATTTCTGGTGCATTTATTGAATTTATTTGGGAAGAAAAGTGGAACATTGCAGAAAAATATATGAAAGCTTTGGTATGAAGATACACCTCCACTGGTGTGTATTTTGCAAAACCTTGAGATAAAAATGTGTCCCAGTGGGAGTATCTGAATGGTAATCAGAAGGTCTTGGGTTCAAATCCTGATGGGGACACACATTTTTCTCAAATATTTATTATCAGAAAAATATATTAAAGGCAAATGAAAACAAAAGTTTATCAATAAACTTACCCAGACAAAACATGCAAAATTAATGTAACAGTAAAGGTAACAGACATTTTGAATTTAAAACTTTTCGTAATTCTGCGGCGGACATTTCATAACCAATACTTTGCAATTGAGATTCAGATACTGTAACATAATCATTCTTACCTAATATACACAGTGGTTGTCTTATAAAGCGAATTCTTCCGTAGGTTCCTTGAAAACGACTCCTACAACCAGCTGACCAAACCCGTAACACACATTCAATACCTAAAATCGCCAATAACAGCAATTCCTACAAACAATAAAAATATTAAAACAAGAAAATATTATTTTCACCTTTTGGAAGATGCAAAAATAAAACTGTTATTAACCTTTTCAGATCCTTAAAGATATCTTGCCCTGATGAAAAATTCCCCAAAAAGTATGAAACTTATTTTTGAAATGAACTTGATCATTCTGAAGTAACATAAAATTATCAACTTGATAGGAAATTAGTGCATTTAAAAAATGTTTACCCATAGTTTTAAAGCAAAAGGTGAAAGAAACACTAGAAGTATTTTTATTATTGACCAGTATAAAAATCAGGATACATATTCTTAAAATTCAATAAATTCTTTGCTCAAGTTAATAATTTGTATGTTACTGAAAAATGAGCAAGTTCATTTTGAAATAACTTCATAATTTTTGTCATTCTTAGGGGACAATACATCTTTAAATATGCTAGTAGTAATTAATTTTAAAGATTTTTGTAGTGAAATCTATGTAAATCAGCAAAAAATACATGGTTTCAATTTATTCCTCTTTCAGAAGTTTATAAACTACTTGCTTCTAAGTAACCAGTTAAATTTTATAATTGATTTTTTAAAGAGTAGTTTTTTTTAAATTTACAGTACAGTACAGTATATTTTAATGTTTATTATTAAAAATATAAATCAGATTTCAGTTCAGCATGCAGCCCCCAAGATTTGCAATTTATTTTGATTACATGTTATTCTATCAAGAACATGGACTGTAGGAAAACAAAGTTAGTTTTGGGTAATATATAAGTCACACATGAAATACTATTAAATTCAAATACACGATGACATGATGCTCTCTCTTTATGAGGCTTAGGAAATGGAGTTAACACGTTGGGTGCCAGCAACGAGTGTACTCATCCCACCGGGTGTTGCTGAGGGCGCCAGGAACGACTATACTCATCAAAATCGGGGTAACATTCTAGTGTTTATTACTTCTTTGTTATATATATTGTAAAATCACAGACGTAACAGCTGGTACTTCGGTTAACTGCACCTAAACAATAACGTACAAATACCGGATGTATGTTTGTTGTGTTGTGGATGCCCTCTGAACATAATATACCAACTCATGCGAAAAGCGGACGAGAAAAATCGCACTTGGCAGAGACAATAAAAAATGCTGTCCCGGCGCTGGCGACGAGTTTACTCGTCCCATAATATTTTCCCACCAATTTAATAGACACACCATTTTGAAGATATATAACTAGATAGAATTTTTTAAAAGTATGTTTGTACATGCATACTTGTTTTAAAACAGGTCTTGCAGTCAACGTGACTGAAAAAAAAAATACTGAATTTAAACACACAGCTTGGTATTGCAATGCAAGCACCTTCACCACCAAGCAAAGGTTCTGCTCATACTAACCCTTTTTTTGGATGTTTGAATTAATTTTGCATTAGCCAACAGTTTACACAGAAAAACAGCACAAGATCCAGCCATGTAGAAAATCAAAGGGCTGAATTTCTGAAGTCAATGATTCGTTTTCAGTAAATTTATTATTAATGATCTGAGCAGGAATTTGTTTCTTGTCCTTCAGGAGAAAAGGATTATGCATAATTATGGCTGAAATTTATGATCCATAGGTTTACTTAATATATATACAAGAATATTTATAAGAAAAGAAACACACTATATTGGTTTGCATCTATCTGCCTCAAAAATAAGAGAAATGCATAAAATTGGCAATCAGCTGCTGTAAGTTTTATAAAGCTACCATAATACTGGGATCAAATAAATTACAGTCAATTTTAGTATAAACACAGTTGGAATTAATATCTATTCATTTTTCATTTATATAGTGTTTACTATGCCTTTCTTGGTGCTATTTTTTCTACCCTGGTCATTGGATACAACAGCACAATCAGTGAAAAATTTCCCTGGGGGAGAATATCCAGTTATGCATGTAATTTAGAAATTCAAATTTTTTTCCAAATCATTTACTTTCTACCAGTAATCTCGGCCTAATTGCAAAGATTATTTTTATGGTGTAATTGCCTTGTCTGTAGCTATTAGGATTTCAGCATTTTATCCTTGTTTGTAATTTCATATGCAATTCTAGTTGTTCTAGTTGACATTGTTTTCGTCAGCTGTTTCGTAGTTTAATTTGCTTCATACTTGCATAACACAATAGAGTCTTATGATTGGAATCAGGTGGCGGTATGAAGGGGCGGTATGAAGGAACATTTTTCCTTAGGCAGAGGCAAACAAAATCCTTTAAAAAAAAATAATAATATGGCTAAAATAGTTAAAACTTCCAGAAGGATGCTCACTGGATCCCACAATAGAAAACACCCTAACTCTCCTAACTCAATCATAGGATTTTGAGTTTTATCCTTGGGATGTCCTGCCCAGTGGGCTTATGGGCGAATGTTACATAACATTTAATATTACATTTTATGGGTGAATATTAACATAACATTTTGATCATACCAGACTCCTTCAAAAAAATTTTGAAAGAAAATTATGTTGCAAGTCAAAAGTCAAAATGTGTACACACTATATAATAGCCTAAAAGCATTTTATTAGAACGTGAACAGTTACATTCATAATCTTGAAATTATTCTGTCTTAATACAGTGAAGTACAGTCATCCATCAATTAGCCCACCTAATTTATAAGACATCGCTGGCTCTATATTTACACCATTAATTGATTGTTTTAATCATGATAAAGAGATTCTGTCTGCTGTGGCAATCAGTGTGGAAGATCCTTCCATAATAAATTCCAACCCCACAATGTATATAACAACTCTATTAGATCATTCAAAAAGAGAGCTCCTGGGGACAACTTCAGGATAAAAAAGACAGCCCCCATGGGTGTCCCCTAAATAGGGGTTGGCTATCGGTTAAAAGATACTGTAAACTCCCATTCGGTGTCCCAAAGGAGGGAGGAGGCATTACTGTATTATATTTAACTTGATAAATATTTGTATTTAAACATTTTTATTTTGATAATTAAAAAGGAAACCAATAAGTAATTTCTTGCAAGGTATTTAAAACAAAAATGAAAAAAAAAACTTAAAAAATAATAAATTATATTAAAAAATAAATAAATAAGTAAAATAATTCAAATATGATATGAGGCTTCACCTGGTGTTGTACTACACTAAATTCGTTACATTTATAATTATTTGATTTATTACAAGTTATATATAGACTGTTTAAAAAAAAACCAAAAATCAGATTAGGCACAACTATAGTAATATTATTAATAATAATTAGTTGACTTATAAAACGCAAATAAACATCTAACAGATTAATTAATCTCTAAGCGATTATCCAAGTAAACTCAAAAAGTATTGATAATTTCATTTCTTTACTGACTGTGTCATAGTGAGTCTTCATAATGTGTTACACTATACTAAATTCATCCTACAGTACGTTTATTTATGATTTATGAGTGAAATGGCAAATTATCGTTTCTTTAGTCTCTGCAGTGTTTGTGGTGATTTAAGTGTGTCCGCTGGGATGCAATTCCTGTGTTCTTTCTAATATGTATACAGAAATATTGAACAACCTCATGGGCATTGATACTCTGCACACAGGAATAATGGCTTAAGGCATAAAGTAATAAAAGTCAGAAATGTGCAAAAGCTCTGATGTACAGAGTATTGGACATGTCTTAATAATCATAAATTTCAGGATTTACATGTAGCAAAAAACAATTAAATCAGCAAAACATAAGTTGAAAGCTTATTTGATAATTCTTTTCATCTTTAGGAATGCAATAATAGTATCAAATTGATAGTTTATTTGATTTAGTTGGGGAAGGGAGATGAGAGAATTGATCACAAATCACAGAAAAAAAGGGGAAAATATAGCAAAATAATAATAATAATAATGTAATTTAGCCAAAAAAAAAACAAAAAAAAAACATGAGAAGCTGATGATCCAATGGCGACAAATTAGTTGTGTTAACAGCTATCTTGATTTATATTATATGCCACTATTTACTTCCAGCCGCACACTCATTGTGTGATTGTGTACGGTTATTTGAATCTGTTCAACCATGAAGCCTCTGTGGTCTAATAAATATGACGCTAGCCTAGACAGTGAGATGTCGCAGGTTTGAATCCCGTCGGAGGAATTTTATTACACAATGCATTTAATAATAGGACAACATTCGTTGAGAGATTTGCTACACGATGTATTATTATGTCCTTTATTCAAACACTGTATTTACTTTTCTTTGATAACAGTGTTAACGGCTATCTTGATTTTTATATACATATAAATGCATATCATTTATAATGCAAAAAAGTCAAAATGTATGTGTGCCTGTCACAAAAATAAAATACTGAAAGGGAATCCTATTACAATAATAATGAACAAACCCTTAGAATATGTGAAACAATTCACCTATCTTGTCCATATTATTACGGATGATTTAAAAGATAATGATGATATAATACAACATACAGTAGATCCTTGTGTGTGAGGAGAAATATTTTGAGTAGATGTTTTAGGTAATGCTCAAAAGCAAGTAAAGTGTACTCATTTTAGGAGCTTTTGTATCAACATTGTTCAAACCTACGATCTAACTTTAATTTAAAGACAATGGAATCTCTTAATGTCTGCTACAATAACTGTCTCAGAATGTTTCTAGGAAACCTAAGTTTTGCAAAGCCAGCAATTTTTTTTTGTTAATGCTGGCTTATCAACATTTGGTTAATTCATGAGGAAGTCAGTATTTAGTTTTATCACCAGAATTGACAAGTCGACAAATATACTAGTTAAGGAAATTAAAGATAATGTTTTAAGACAGTCTAAGTTGTGGCATACCTGGTATAATATGTTTTACTGTTGAGTTGTGATACATTTTTGCACTTAACTGATTGATGCCTAGACATATATGATAGCTGTACAAGGGTTTCTTTTAAGTAGTTTTTAAAGCCATTTAGTGGTTGTAGGATGTTGAATTTTTGTTCCTTTTTTCATCCTTTTTCATTATATTATTTACTCTAATATGGACAATCTTGTTACAGAGCCAAACCAAGGCAATATATGTTTTTATATATATATATATATATATATAAATTTGAATATTAAAAATAATATCAACAGTATAACACAGATAACAATAATACTAAACATTAAAATAATAATTATCTGATTAAAAGTTAATATTAATTCAGAATCTTTATAATTCAGAATTTTATAATGATACGATAATTCTATAAAATTATTACTACATAGCCACTTTGGCGGCCATCCTACGTGTGTTATTGTGATGAAACAGAGTACATCTATTTATTAGTGTTTTTAATGAATTATTCATCTATATGAACAAAAACATTTAATTAAATAGATAACGCTAGACCGTATCCTTTAATCCTGTAAACCCAATATACTGGACTACAGCTTATTTTCCTGTGCCCCGTAAAAGCCTAATATATCTGTCTAGTGGGATTTAAAGGTTATCGTATGATTTTAATCCTCTGTTCGAGGGTGATTTAACTGGCCAATCAGCTAAGAACGGAGAGTATGCAGTCAGTAATGATTTCAATTACTGTACAAGATTGTCCATAAAATATGTACTTGTGTACTTGTACTGTTTGTGATTTACATAGGGCTTTAACTTCATGATAAGATTTATCTGTAGTCCATTATTTTGAGTTTTTTTTTTCACATGACTAAAAACCTTTCCACTTCTTAAGCCTTTTAATATTTATAAAGCATTGCTTTATTTCATATATTTAAGAGGGCCCCAAATATCAGTTGATCTACTAAGATTAACTAGAAGGGTCACACTCTATAGTGTGACCCTTCCAAATATTACAACAAAAAATGCAAATAAGCTTACATTATTTTAATAAGGGCTCGAAGGATTAATAAACAAAAACCAATGGTCTTTATGTCTATTTTAACAAAGGTTAGTCAAGAATAAACCAGTACATTATTTTTTCTATTTCATGAAAAAAAGTTAAATTACACATTCAAAACAAGAATGTAATTTAAAATACTAAATATTGTTTTACTTTGGAATATGGTACTGTATTTGTCTAAAACTTATGGAAACTAGAGCAGTCACACTATTGAGTCCATATCTCCACACTGTGCCTGAATACCAACAATAAGCAGGCTATGTGTAATGGGCGAAACTGCAGCATACCCTCAAGAAAATAAAGGAATTGCCCGTAGTATTCATGTACATTAATTTCTAGAGTGCTGCCTGAATACGAGGGGCGATTCCATTACTTTTTTTTATGCTCAACAGTAAATAAATTACTTTCGTGGCCATGAACTTTAACCTTTTCTTTCAAAAATTGAATGGTGTCTTTCTTCGATTATTATGTACCACTCCACTAAATTTTATGATGATTCATTCATTGGTTTTTGTGTCAACAGACAGACAGCAGTGAATACAACCCTTAGCGGAGGTAAAGAGGTGATAAAATGATTAGAGCTTTATCATCGCACATTTTAAAAATTGCAAGCACCCATGAACCTAATATTTTGATTAGTTTTATTAAATTCTGCTGCAATTAATGAAGCTATGACCCCAACTTAATTTTAAAGCATTTTGTTCCATTATGTATTTGTTAAGTTTGATAGCCTAGCGCTATCTATCAATGTACATGAAGATCTCGAGCATACCAGCGAGTGGCTTAAGGGCAGCCTCAATATTCAGGGTACTTCACTGAACACTGAAAGTTGCATGGCATAAATGTATTTGATAAGTTCAGTAAATAACACGAGTAGCATGCTATACAGATACCTATGGGGCTTTCAATTTTCATCATATTTTTTAGTGCGACAGTATAACTGTCAGAGTGACAGAATGATGAACTTCAAATTCTCCCTCTAATTAAAGACCCCCTCCAATTAAAGACCACTTTTCTGTGGTCCCAAATTAACAAATGTCTTTATCTTTATTATTCTAATTAGAGACCAAGGAGGGAGACCTGTAGTTAGATTAATAAAATTCTTCAATAAAATATGGTTCAATACAAATAAATACATCAGGCACGATTAAAAATTGGGATAGAATAAAAACAAAAAATTCAACCATTGTCATGACAAGTGGTGGCACTAGTGTGGGGAACCAATTTCCCCCGTGAACAGGCCTGGCCTGTCCGATGGCACGACAAGATCTGTCGGACCAAAATAATAACTTTCCTATCCAAATAACATTAAGATTGGTAATCCCTTATATTATGGTCATGCTTATGTACGTTAACAGGGACTTTATTCCGGGGCCCTGACCAAGGCTCTAGTCGGCCCCTTGGTTTAAAACCATTGTTGGCAAATTTTTGAAGACAGCACTGATAACAATATTACGAGCAGTGGACTGATTCGTTATTCAATTTCATAATTGACAATGCTTTCAGACTGTTAAAAACTACTATTCTAAGTTGCCATGAAAAACAGTGGCATATCGAGAAGTCTTGAAATAGGGTGCTGATGGAGAAGGGGGCCTCAATGATCAGTTGAGGGGTGCTAATTTGCAAAATAAGGTGATTTTAGGTGATTTTTAACTACTTGACCATGATTTTTTGGAGGCCAAGCGAGTAATTTTTGGAGGGGCATGAGCATCCCCCCACCGCGCACCCCCTGAATACGCCACTGATGAAATAATGAATAAATTGCAAATGCTAACTCACCATTGCATAAACCAGCTGATTACACAGTTCCCTCATGGTCCCTATGGTTGCCAATATACTAAGCAGAAGGCACAAGAAAATTAATAGAAATCTGGAAAGATAAACAGAAACACTTGTCATTAGAAGTTGCATATCGCAAAACATACTTATTCATTAAGATTTTTCTGGTGTGAAAACTCATTTACAATGACCAATAAGTTATCAGCTTCCTCTGTGAATCTGATAAAAATTTTAATATAAAATAAGGTTTGTCATAATAATAAATTTCTATATTTAGAGACTAGGAAATATAAAATAATGTTTAAATGCATCTGTAAATCAGCAACAAAAATATTCTCTAACTTAATAATGTTTTTTTTTTCAATTAACAGAGTAACAACTTAAGGTAATGAATATTTGTGCAACATTTACAATAAACAATTCATATTTTAATTTAAACCCACGAAGTCCCAAGTCTCCACCGTTTCATGCGAATCTCCCAAAATTTATGATAGCGGCATATCCACAGCATGTTGGGAGATTGCGTTCTCCCACTGAAAATTCACTTAGCATAAAAGAAATACCCAAGTAGTTTAAAATCACTGCATTTCACCTCTTTTTGCAAGGTACACTCCCACTTAATCCTTATTAACATACCCCCCTCCCCAACACCCAGCTACCCTCTCTAACACCCACGATATAACATTGATTGACACGGTCTCTCACAGGCAAAAAATTAATGTTTTTACTACCATGTTACAAATTGTCTACATTAAATCCTATGATTATCACTGCACGCACCAAACGCTCTCTACAACTTGGGACGTAATGTACAAATGACGCATGTTGTGTTATGTTGCCAGTAGTACACTTGAGCGACAGAAGTGGGGACGGCCTTTAAACATATACAAACCCATGCAAAAAGTGAACGAGAAAACTCACACTTGGCTTAGTCAATAAAAATTGCTGTCACAGTGCCGTCGACGAGTTTACTCTTCCCCTAATATTTTCCCAACAATTTATTGGACACATAATTTTGATGATATAGGACTAGGTAAAATTTCAAAAAAGTATGTTTGTA
>NW_022718257.1:0-8179 GCF_011630105.1 Anneissia japonica | reverse complement strand
ATTCTTTTGTCTATGATTTCGCCTTAACGTCGCTTTAGTTTCCCCTTAGCGACACTACTTTCGCCTTATGGTACTGTTTTTAACCACTTCATTGTTTTAGTTTCCCCCTATGGATACTTCTAAGCTCCTATATATATATATATATATATATCTGTATTGATATCTATTAATTATATAAAAACTGACACTAATTCCAAAAAATAAGTACATTTTTTCAGAACAAATTTTGCTTGGTTTACTATCGATCAAACAATTCTACATCATCATAAGCAAACCAGATGGAACTATTCAAATAACTGAAATACTGTTTGTAAAGGAGATCTATTCTTGTTCATCTGTAGAATGAATCAATTAAAATAATATTATGACTAGATATGAACACAGTAGCTATAAAGTATTTTATAGATGCAGCGGAGCAATAAATCCATCAAAACAAACCTGCTCAACCTAGAATCCTGACCTATTTATTAACTGTTAGTGACATAAATTTTGGTGAGCCGAGGTACCAAGGATTGATCGACTGATTGACTGATTAATTGTTGCCCTTTACATAATATTTATAAAGTTGAAATAAAAAATAATTAATATGAAGATTTTTATTACTATACTGCTTCGAATAGAAGCCCCGGGCTTCTTTCTTTTTTTTTGTGACTTTGGATGGACTTCTTTTTGATATGGGCTTCTTTTCAAGGTTACTTTGCAACCTTAAAAACCTTTTCAAAATGGATGCTGTAAAAGAGGGGCCTTCAATTTGAGATGGGCTTCTTTTGGAGATTAAGCCCACTGGGCTTCTATTCAAGGTTTATGGTATACTTTATTTTAATACAAAGACTCTCAAATCACCCATGGGTGCTTTTTATCATGGTAATGCGAGGCCATGCATAATAAAAGGAAACAAATGATTGAAAACATAATTAATTAAAGAAAAATACAAATACACACCATCTTAACTACTACCAGTGAAACTATCCCCTGCAGGACACCAACCTGGTATTTCTATGTTTCAGGTACAGCAAACAGAAGCTATAAAGTAGACATTGTTATTATTTGATAGTTTAATACTTATCATTTTTACAAGCTGGAAGCCTGGTACATATGACACCACATGGTTGACATGATTGAATTATTTTCAATAAGGAAATTTCACATATGTTAGTTCATCTAGTGTATTCATAAAATAGACATAAAATGATAAAAACTAGAGCAGTCCACTCCATAGAGTGCATACCTCTACCCTGTGAAATGTTTCCAAATTTCTGAGACCCTGACATTTCCCTTTGACCTTTACATCCCAAAACTCCACTAAATGTATGAGGATACATATATTAGTTATTGTATAACACTACTAAAAACAGACAGAATACATAACCTCCTTGACAGAGGTAACAGAAATAGAAAATATAGTCTAATGATGAATAGACGTGAAACTAAACTAGAACTGCATAATTAATTATTTATATGTACAATGTCATAACCTAAATTACAAAGACCATGTAAATGTAATGAATCAGAAAAAAATATTCATGGACTTAATAATAGATCTTCTGTTAAACTTAGAAAGTTAAATTTTGCCAAGGCTCAGTGTTCTTATTTTTTGGCCGATTTCAGGTTCAAAATGTTCTTATTTTGTTCTTACAGGTATGTTACACACTTTTTAAACATAGAAAATTATTGTACAGCAGTATACACTGTACTGGAATGTAGGTAAAAGTGGCCCTGGAAAAAATAGCCCCAGAAAAAAAAGGCCCCGTAGGCGCCGGTAAAATGGCCCCAAATGAGGTACACCTATATACTGTACTGTATTATCAGGCCTGTATCCAGGGGGGGTTTTTATAGTTCGGGAGAACCCCCTTTTCTAGCAAACCCCCACTCTTTTCTGGCGAAACCCCCTCTTTTAATTTCCCAATTAAGTCCTCCAACCCAACTAATGCACTAATGCAGGCCCACCCAGACACAGACATTTTCAAACATATCTGCTTTTATAGCATTATTTAGACCCAAGCAAAAAAATCCTCTTCCTTTGGGGGTTTCGCCGACCCCACCGGGACTTCGACTGTGGACCTCACCTCAGAAAATCCCCCTTTGGAAGGACCTGGCTACGGGCCTAATTATATAGGGTAGGTAGTTAAAAAAAAAAATCTCATTTGACATTTTACCTCAGCCTCAATTTGTTCTTATTTTGTTTTTAATTTTTCAGCAATTTCAGCCTCAGTATTCTTATAAAATGTGTTCTTATAAAAAAAATGTGTACATGAATCTGAGTTATACTTTTGATTTATTTTCTGTAATTGCCTATGGAAACCAACAAACATTACTGACTTTAAATACAATGTAGAACATTAAGGTTACAAAACATTCTACTGACATCTTTAATTTGCAAACAAAAGAAATGATTTGGATAATTTCATTTCATTATGGTTAGTCTCTGTTGTTATGACTACAGATCTGGCACAATTATTATCGTCATCATGCATCAAAAAATTTAACTTTACTCATTACAAACACTAACATATTATTTACAAATGTTTAGTTTTATACACTTGATATTAGTATATATTTTTGCATGTGTTCATTTTCAAATATTTTGAAACGTAAAAGTGATAAATCACATATAATAGGCTACATAATACCACATACACTGCAAGCACATACTAGTAATGTATTATAACTATAACTAGTAATGCAAATACCACTTCACTATAACAGAATTGATCTTATCAGGTGACAAAAACTGATATACCACATATTCTCATGTATAAGACGGGGCTTAAAATAGCAAATTACGAAAAAAAAACCCCAAAAAACAGCAGGTCGTCTTGTATGCACAATACATACAAATTTGGGATTTTAACCAGTCAGATGCAGTATGGTGACTGTAAAAACAGAAAAGATTAGAAATACAGAAGATGAAACTGGGAGTTTTTCTTATACGCCTGACATACAAAAACAAAAAAAATCTTTTCAAACTCAAGGGGAGGGGGGTTGTCTTACACACGGATCACCTTATATGCAAGAATACATGGTAATATCCATCTTGAATACCCAACCACTCCCACATAACCACAACATGTCGCACCAAAATCTTGTACTCAAAAGAGACAGAAAACAAACTATTGAACTCTTTTAAGTTAAGTTGGAACTTAAATTAAATGTCAATGCTGGTAATTATTGGTTGCATGATTTGCTTGCAATGCTCATTGTTCAAAGTGGCAAATCGTTTGACAGTACCTTCAAAGTTAGCCTACAATAATAATGATAATATCTTATACACTGCATATGGCATTTAAATGCCAAGGCCTTATGCACTGACCATCTCAGTAATTGTATTCATAAAATATGGATTTCAATTTAAAGAACTTATAAAGAAAAAATATTTATCGATTCTCTTATATATCTCAGTATCTTTTTTCAAAATTTAAAAAAAAAATAAAATCAAGTTGGCAAAATAGAGTTCTTAGCAGCTAAAAGCTGAATTGGGGACTCTTCACAAACAGCCAATGGGAAACATCAATTCAAAAAATTCAAACCTACCGGTAAGTCAAATACAAAAATAGATTAAACCCTATTCAAATACAAATATATAAAATTACCCAAGTCAAATACAAAAAATACATGTTTAATAAACCCCAACAAAAGCCTACACACTATGTGGCTTTTGGATACCTGTATGGAAATATAGTTTTTTTATGTTTGTTAACTAACTGTATATTTGTTTTTTGAGTACAAACAATAATTGAATGAATAAATGAAAGAAAGAACTACTTGAACATTCTGGTACAGAAATATTGTACTAAAATCAGTGGTAATAATTTTGAGTTGAGATACTTTGTGAGTTGGGTAACCACAACCATGATTTGAACCTAGGGCTTCTTCTACACATGCAGACACCTTAACCAGCTCTACCACTGGGGCTTTTGTTGGAAATGAGAATCTGACTGGACTGTAGAGGAAACCGATTTCATAATCCTAATCTATGCGGGTACAACAACACTCATTAGTGGAACAAAGATTAAATTGAAGTATTTTAAACGGCAAGTCAGGATCGGCAATGAGATAATTTTTTGTGATATAAGAACCTACTCTCAAGAATTATTGTAAAATTTAATTTTGAAAATGAGCAAATGATTTTATCTGACATAAAAAGAACACAAGGAGAAACATTGGTGTTCTCATTACATATTCACATTGTCTTACAATAAACAATCTACACTAATTACAGATAATTGCTACAGGACACATTCATTCAGCGCTCGTAATCTATAAGCTTTGAGAATCTTCTTGCGTTCGATAACAATCGCAATTTGAAGGCCGCCTGCACAATCCCACAGCTATATTTGTTGAGTATGTATATTATTCATTTCCATGTGGTTATATTCTGGGGTTGTAAATTTTATATTCAATGATGACACTTGTCAAAGCGATGAATGATTATTGTTATACAAGATTAAAGTCAGTATTTTGAATATTTAAAAACTGGGGGAATAAGGTGTAAAAATGGGCAGTTACGCCCCTTTTTCCCCCAGTTTTTAAATATTTAAAAATCTGTATCTCATTCACCGTTCCCCAGTTTCTCGTCAAACAGCTTTTTTCTGTCTTGGAAAAATCAGTTCTACAACATATCAACAATTTTTTTTCCTCCGGAGCCTGACTTTAAAGAGACAATTTGAAAATTATGTGGAAAAATTATTAATATTGAGTAGAGAAGTGATGATTATTAAATTGCCAATTTCTGTTGGTAGACTTGTAGTTTCCTCCTGATAAACCCATTCCCAAACTTAGGGTCATGCTATATGAGGCATACTAAGACATATCCCCTCCTCACCTTTTATTTATTCCCTCCCATCCTTTGCCAGCTGTGCAAAGGGTGGGTAAGTGTTTTTGCCTTTAAGATTTTCTGAGCGATAGTCAAAACAGATGCTGATGCATCACAACAATGCTCAGATTACAAGTTATCAGATAGATAGGAGATTTTTGTTTATCCTCCAAAATATATGCCTATATATCAGAGGATTTTCGCCACACATTGTTATGTACCACGGTACATGTGGCTGACATCATTTTTTTTATGCACATTTCGGTTGAATAAGTTTTGATGATGGTTAACCTATGCTGACTAAATACCATTGGAATTTACTTAATATTAAAGGAAAAAGTTGAGTCGAATGGCCGAGCGGTTAGCAGGGTGCCGCAAGCTATAGCCATAATATTGGCGCTGGTTCGAACGGCACGCTCGCCTATGGTTCTGGTGGTAGAACAAGTCTTCTCAGATAAGGATTATACACCGTAGGCCCAGTGTATACAATGGCTCGTCTGCAATATAAAGAACCCAGTACATCCTTCAAGATGAGTAGGTGGATACACCGGTGTACTGAATCAGACAGCCCCTGTGGTAGACGACGAGAGTAGCACAGACACGAAGGGACCCTTTTAGGGGCGAAGAAAGTCATTGGTCGAGTTCCTAGTCCACATATCAAGCGCCCTGAGCATCTTATATTAGATGGATATGTCCGCTCTATAAAACTACACTATTATTACTATTATTATTAAAATGAGATTGGCTATGTTATACTAAAATTATAAATAATAAGGTTAGATTAACAGAGACAAGTTCTTTAGTAGCTGGAACAATGATCAGCATCTTCCCCTTATGTAGCACGTCTACAATTATTTCGCTGTCCAAGAACCACTACATCATGGAATAAATTGAGCTGGCAAGTGTCTCATTCCAGTCTTGAGTGTTACTTCTGTGCAAGTTGCGAGTTGGAAAATGCGAGTTGCGAGTCAAAAAATGTGAGTCGTGTGTTGGAAAATGTGAGCTGTGAGTTCGCATTATCCAGCTCGCAACTTGCACAAAAGAAACCCTTCCGTCTTACCACAGCTGCTAGGTAAAGCTAAACAATAAACAACAGCATGCATGAATCACACACACAAAGTTAACAATAAGTAAATTTAGTCGTCTACTCAAAACTTCAAATGTTTTTCCAAGTTTTAAAATAGCTATTACAAATTAGACTTCTAATGATAACAATGTTGATAAATATGTTATTTTACACTGTTACATTTGAAACCTAATATTTCAAACCTTCAACAGCTGTGTGGATAATCAGTGTGTGGCTTTAACAAACATTGGATACGGAAGGTATATAGTCTATGTTCTTGATATTCTGTATTTAAATTTGGACTTGTTAACATTTATATTTACATTTGTATAGAGCAAGGGCTCCTACATCATTATTATTATTCCGATATGAAATACTATAATTATTATTTCTGGCAATGTACCAAACAACGAATTAAGTGTTATATTTGTTTTAGATACATTAATTTAAAATATCTTACCTACTGGCAACCCACTCAATGGAGATATCTGAGAAGCTAGCAGTTTTAATTGTTTTAGTTTGTTATTTTCTGCATGTTTGTGTAGACTTATAATATATCAGAGACATATAATGGAATGAAAATTAAAAAAAAAAATTATTATAATTTGGTGAAATATATAAAACTGTAAGGTGTAAATGGATGACTAATGTATAATACACTAAAGTATTAATTTATTCACATGGTTTTGGAAAACATTGCAATATTTTGTGTACTACTCATACAATTTATAAGAATTTAACTATCAGTAAAGTTTAGTAAATTCCCAACGGACAAAATTAGTGCAAGTTTATATATCCAGGCAATAAAAAGCAAGTATTTTTATAAAAGTTTCATTAAGAAACAAGAAAACACACAAATTAAAAAAAATAATAACAACAATAATATAATATTAATAACCAAAATTTGAGTAATTATTATAAGTTTAACATAAATATTTAAACAAAAGGAGCAGGTCTCAATAACATACTTACTGTGTGATTTACTCGTTTACTTAACTTTTCAACTGCTACTGTGGTTAATGGCTTTTTAATCTATCTTTTAATTTGTTTCAATCTAATTTGTGTATACAACCTCTGAGATATTTTGGTAAATGGTTAAATTTCGAACGGTTCAAAAGCTAAGTAAACGAAAGTGACCTCACGTGATGCTATTTGTTATTTTATGAGGACACGGTGACACAATGATGAAGAAGATTGTATTTCATCTCCGATTAATCAACACGAGTAACAAGAAAACAGTATCAGAGAACACTATTATTTTGAAAATCAGAAAACGAATGATTGAATTTCAGAGTGAGGTCTTTCCTAACGCTTCCTCTGCTGAGAGGCACATTTTGTGCCAGCTTGCCTAGAAGAGCGTACTTGTGTTGAGAATTAGGACAGAGACATATCCTTGGAGGTATGTTTATGGTTACTCAGTTGGGGCAAAAGCTTGGTTTCTTATTGATGATAATGAAAGCTTGTCTTGTCGCTGCAGAAGACACATAATTGTGGTTTTCCAGTTTGAGCAGTGGGATTGCTTTCTAATATGAGAGATAGATGACAGTAAAGGTGTGGATGATTTATTTGGTGTGAAAAAAAACCAAGGAACCAGTGGTGGATCCAGCGGAGTTCAAGGGGTTCAGACGAACTCCCCTCTGTGAAGAAACATAAAATACTACTGGGTCCTTACAAAAGGCATGCTAACCTACCTAGGCATAGGTTGGCAGATCAGACAAACTAGGTTTAGCCTATGTAGTTCAATTAAATGAAGTTCAACATCGTAATTTATGTACGAAAGTGCGTTCTTTCAAGCCTATCGGTTCATCGACCCATGGAAGAAAGACTACTATCCAACTACTGAATACAGTAGAACTCCTATTAACAGAACACCTTTGGGACTAAAAAAAAGTGTCCACTTAATAGGGGTGTTCCCTGAATAGGAACACTAACCAAAAACGTGAAATTGTCCCCTTAATAGGGGTATTTGGTATATTTTCGTATAATGATTCTTTATAACTTTATTTTAATTGACCTAAGAATGAGTTATTACAGCTTAATTATAACTAATTTATACCAATAATTTGCAATGCAAAAAATAATTTCTTTAAGATATGAAATTTAACACATATGTAATTAAAACTACGAAATTTGTATATGTTTCTGATATTGTTTCTTTATTTGAGTGCAATGCTAAAATGAACAAATATGCTTCTTAAATATTGACCTTTCTATTGGATGCACAAGATAGAATACTACAGTCGAGTTCGCATAAGTCGAATCTAATGGGACTGGCATAAAAAGTTCGAGTTATACAGATT
>NW_022718256.1:0-653 GCF_011630105.1 Anneissia japonica | reverse complement strand
ATATGTTACATTTCAATGAATATTGTAATTTACGTTTTGAAGGAAATAAATGTTAATTTTGATTTTGATTTGATTTGATTTGATTTGATTGATTTTGATTTAAACAAAGATATCTTAGTTTTGTTTCCGGTGCAGAGCAATATGGGAAGAGTGTTCATACTATCGGCAACTGAGGTAAGTTAGCAATAAAACGATTTCAGCCTCCCCAAAGTAGGGGATTACTCAACCGTATAGGCAGATGACCTACTCCTACTAATGAAGATTTATAGCCAAGAGTAGCCAGTTTCTGGCCTTGATGACTTGCCTACGTTTGTTTCAGTATATCTCCATGGTTTCAGGATCCCTGTATTTTGAGGAACAGCTTTGTGTTATAAATAATTATTTGGTTATGATATATCATATAAAGGTTATATAAAGTAAAGTAAATACTTTATATATAAAAAGAAAACTAAATTTTTATCAAGTTTCTTTTTAAAGTTAGTCATTTGTTTCGTTATAAGATGCTTTAAAAATTAGACTACAAGTATAGCCTCTATAGAAAAAATTATAAAAAAGTATGTAATGGTTAATCCAATTAAAAGTGTTAATAATATTATTCCTATTAGCACACTGACCAGCAAAAGAATAACGTGATTATCACATAAATGTGGTGT
>NW_022718255.1:41585-73572 GCF_011630105.1 Anneissia japonica | reverse complement strand
TTCATTTTATATATATGTATGTATATATATATATATATATATATGTATGTATGTGTATATACACACACATACATATGACTGCATAGTGATTGGTAATGACTGCATGATGTTTGGTAATGACTGCATGGTGATTGGTAATGACTGCATGATGATTGTGATCTAGTTAAATAAATTTAGATATTTGATAACCTATGAAGATTTGTTTTACTTTTACAATGATATTAATGTTGTCGAATGACTTAACATTTTTGAATCATTTTTATTCTTTTGTTCAATAAGCGAAATAAAAAACTAATTATTTATTTAGCATAATTGGATTGCATGGTTAATAAAATAGTTGTTGAAAATTCAAAATGTAAATTATTGAATTTGAGAAGTTTATCGGTAGCATCAACATAATATATAAATGATTCCACTGCTTTTCTTGTTCTTTTGCTTTAGTTTTGTTATTTTTCATAAATTTTGAGTTTAAAGTTAAAATGATAAATTGGGATGACAAAGATTTTATTACAGTAAATACAAAAATAGGGTGGAAATGTTCAATACTGTACATACATCATAGTAGTGTTGGGAAATCGGTAGGTACTTTCATTTTTCTATACTAAATGATAATTTGGATCTGTCATTCACTCCAAATTTCTTAATGTGACTTGTCACACGATCATACCACTGTCACCAGTAGAGTCTCACTATGTAAACGGATGCTTGTGGGAGGTGTCCCATCATATTTATATTCCACTGACATGACTATCCATACATTTCAGTATCTACTTAATTGTTTATACGACTTCCTGTAATGCAGATTTTGCCAACAAAAATGTGTTAAGTAATTGTTTTTTTATAAGTTATGATGGTCTTTAAGAAAATACCATACACATAAATAAGTGGTAGTAATCTTACATTTTTGCAGCGTTTTTAACAATGCTTGACTCACGATTTGGTAGCTTGTTTTCTACACTTTCATTTATTTAAACAGTTGAAAAGTTCTTGTTGATGATCTATTAAGGAATCTCCGAATATGCCTATGATGTGCATTATATACTTGTAAATTATGTTCATGTTCCATTCAGCAAAGTGATTCAAGAACAAGAAAAATTGGCATGTCTTTGAAACCCATGGTTTGCAAATAATTAGATTGTCAAACGCTTTATGAAGTTTGTTTGCTCATATTAACCACAACCTCTTGATAATGGTGTCATTTGTGATTGATGAAATACGGGTGATTTTTGATGTAACAATGCAATTATATTTTGAAGGATAATTGTAGAGTACAGTTTTTATGTTGTCTATTATTTTTTTATTTTTAAGATAATGCATATATCTCCTCTTCATTATCAATCCTATACCGTATATACAATAAATTCATCATTCTGCTTCATAAAAATTATTTTATTAATTAACCTATGAACAAATATATTACAAAAATGACAGGAGCGTATCTAGGAGTTACGACATGTTGTGGGCTGATGTGGGTGAGGGGAGAAGGTGAAGTGCGGTATAGATGATTAAGAGTATGGGGAAGCTTGCTCGCATAATAATGTGATTTGAGTTGAAGTTTAACTACCGGGATGATTAAGTGAGGGGAAGCTTGCTCGCATAATAATGTGATTTGAGTTGAAGTTTAACTACCGGTACTTGAGCTTGATTTTTTGCCTCAAACATTTTCAATGCGGGGAGGGGGAGGGCGTGCACACTATCCTAGATATGCCACTTCACACATTTCTAAACAATCTAGGATTCAATTGATTACAGACCGATTTTGTACTACCTGTATATAAAAATATCTACGGTATTATTGCTGTAGGTGAATCCTGAATTGCTGAGAAAATATTTTCTTTGAAGTTATTACAGTATTTTTCTTAAATCATCCAAAATTTAATTAAAATAGACCTATCTAATTCATAATAATGATCAGTATTTACAGACCTAAAAATCGTGAAATAAATGCACACCTTAACAGAACGTGCAAATTTATGAAGTACTATAGCTAATCGTAAATCGTCTGTAATTACAGTATTAATCAAACTTGTCATCTTTTTGTCAACATTTATGATTGACCACTCCTGTTCTTCAACAGAAAAAATTAACCATTCTAAAAGCTGGGGACAGGCAGTAATTGTAAAAATTAAAGACCATTGTCCCACTGCATTCTGAAATTTATATACGAGTTAATATAACCCGACTCGAGTTCAGTTCTCACTGTATTACGGATGGCTGCTGCTATACGCTAAATTGCATCAAATTAACAATTAAAAAATACAATACACACTTTTTTTAGATAATTGTATTACACTAAGGTATAAGCCTTATTCTAAAAATAAAAGTGAAAAAAGAGGCGGTTCATAAAACGGGGAATATCCATAAAACCACCACAATTAAGCATAATGGTTTGGAGATCTACGAATAATTAAATAAAAACATTTTTTTATTCAGTAAATATTTAGTTAAAAATAATTTTGATATTAAAAGTTATCGTGGGATGGTACGGAAGCGTATTTACGGAAGCGTATTGCTGCCAACTAAAACAAAATTAAAATTCGTACATTATCTCGTATGTACGAGATAATATCTCGTAATAACGAGATAACCATCTCGTAATAACGAGATAATATCTCGTAATTACTAGGTATTATCTCGTTATTACGAGATATCTCGTAATTACGAGATAATGTCCGAATTTTGATTTTTATAGTTGGTAGCAATACGCTTCCGTACGGTACATTATAGAAGGTTTGTTCAGTTGTAGATTAAACAACGAAAGCAAAACTAATAATAAAGTATTGGAAGAGAATTCAAGAACATAGAGAAACACAATTATATATTAGTAGATTAATATGGCTTGATGCGTATGATATAACTTATCACTGTATGTTCCATAATTTTCTAATATAAACGTATACTTTATGATTTCAACTTCAAAATTATAGCAACTTTATCTTGTTTACTGATATGAACATATTTGTGTTTTATATTATATTATCCGCTATTACATCTAAAGGTAAGTGACTTTTGTGTTTACGAGGTACTGTGCTTTTTTGTTATTAGGTGATTTTATGGAATTAGCCTTTTAAAAAATTCGGGTTGATTAGAGGAAATTCTGTGAGATTCAAAGAGGAGAGTCTGGTCATATACAATATAAACATTAATTGATTTCGTTTTTATTTGCTATTAATATCTGAAGCAGAGAATAAAACATTAACCTTTAAGGCCAACTCAGACAGCGTCGGCCGACGCAGCCCGACCCGATTTATCGTCGGGGACAGTCTTAAGCCGTCGTGAGAAATATTAAACATGTTTAATATTCTACGACGCGACTGCCCCCGACGCACACCATCGCGTCTACGTTTAACTCACACAGACCCGACGCAACAACAAATCGCGTCGGGCTGCGTCGTACGACGCAGTCTGAGTTGGCCTTTAGACTGTAGTATCCATCTATCTATTTGCAGATGGATGCATTTTCACAAAGAGTTTCAAATAATATATTATGCAATATTTTTCCTTTAGCATATGGCGATGAAAGCAAGTTGTGGGGGATTGAAGGAAATCGAATAAAACTCTCAGCACCCACAGGCGTGCTTGAAGTAACAAGTGTAGAGGCACTGAACTGGTTCTATGGTAATGGTACGAACGCTAACAATACCATCGTTACTCTGGTAAATCCCAATAAAGATCCATTTTGTATTGACGTCACTGAGCAAAGCTACGGAGATTTGATTATAGAACATGTGAACAGAAAATATTCAGGATATTACACCTGTCAGGTTGTTGAGAAAGATGTATTTACATCATTGGTATCGACTTATTATTTAGTTGTATATTGTGAGTAGATTATTATGCACATCTTATTATGCACACTTAGACAATCAAGATAACTTTATTCTTTACCGAAAAAGGGTTGTTGAGAAGAATGTAGGCCTATCCATATCTTAGGTATCCACTTTATGTTGTAAATTTATTTATAGGTTATTGGTTGCATCATCATATTTCTTTTCACTGTATATTTATCGTCTCAAAATTAAGAGATAAAATCAGGACGATGAGGACTTTATGCTTAGGTATCTAATGATTCTAAAAAAATAAATAACAATGACTTGTATATTTACGATTTTTGAAATTGTTTTCTGTTAAAGATATGGATCCTCCTACTATATCAACAAATTGGAGTACTGGAAACAGCCACGCTACTTTCTTCTGCGTTTGGTCTAGAACCAATCCAGATAAACCGATTGTAAAATGGTTCCTTGATGGCCGTGAACTCAAATCTACAGAAAATAAACTAATGTTATGTGAAGAGAAACGGAAAGCAACACTTGTTATTCTTAAAATATCTGGAAAAGATTTAGGGAATTACACTTGCAGTATTACTGTAAATACAAATAAGGGTGTTATGAGTAAGATTTCAAAAGGATTAGTCCTACATGTAACCGGTAGGTGTTTATTATGATATACTTTATTCTCTACCGAAAAAGGGTTAAAAGAAGAGGAATCTGCGAGTGCGAAAAAGTTGTCCCGACCGGGATTCGAACCTGGGACCTTTTGCTGTCTATGAAGACGCCTTAAGCAACTGGGCCTTTGAGGCTTTGTTGGGAATTTTATTTGAATAGATAAATAATAAATAACAATCTGGTTTTGATATATGCACCGCAGGTAATCCAAACCTTGAACTTTTCTGTGCAGTCACCTCTCATGTGAAGGCGACTGCCTCTTTCGTTTCCACTTGTTTTTAATGATGAGCTTATAAAAACCGTGAAAATTACCCTCAATGATTCAGTCAGTTTCCAAAGGATTAGTCCTACATGTAACCGGTAGGTGTTTATTATGATATACTTTATTCTCTACCGAAAAGGGTTGTTAAAAGAAGAGGAATCTGCGATTGCGAAAAAGTTGTCCCGACCGGGATTCGAACCTGGGACCTTTTGCTGTCTATGAAGACGCCTTAAGCAACTGGGCCTTTGAGGCTTTGTTGGGAATTTTATTTGAATAAATAAATAATAAACAACAATCTGGTTTTGATATATGCACCGCAGGTAATCCAAACCTTGAACTTTTCTGTGCAGTCACCTCTCATGTGAAGGCGACTGCCTCTTTCGTTTCCACTTGTTTTTAATGATGAGCTTATAAAAACCGTGAAAATTACCCTCAATGATTCAGTTAGCGGAACCGCGCGAATGAGGTTTTTGCTTGAGAGCTGTGCTTTTTACTGTACAAATCAGTGTAGTGTTAAAATATACTCTGTATTGTAGGGCTACATAAGGTTTAATATTGTTGCAATGCTTAGTATTATTATAGGGTCGTGATGATCAAGGGCGGCACTAGTGGGGGTCCAGGGGGCAAGGTACTCCGCGTCGGGGACCTCTGGACCCCCACTTGGACCATCTGTCGGGGAATTTCCAGCAAGGTCGTCGGGAAAAAAATCAAATCTCGAACGCCAAAAGTATAATTCAAGCATGTCTTACTAAGATGTCAACATTTTATGGATTAACTGTTTAGTGCGAGCAGTGCTACCGTATGTGCGAGGTGTTGTATACTATTTCGATCGTATGGGTTACAGTGGACGTGGGCCAGCTCTTCCACGAAAGGGGGATGGTACCTCCGACAGGGGGTTAGTACCCCGGACAGGGGGACTAATACCCCGACATCCATTTTAAATAAAGAACACAAACTTTTATTATCTGTTAATGAAAAGAAAATAATTTTTCTCCGACAAATTTAATTTTTCCTCGACCGGGGGTTGGGGGAGCTGGCTTCCCCGACCAGGGATGGAGGGGTGGGTGTCCCCTTGTTGGGGAGCTTGGACTCCTCGACGGGGATTTCCTAGCGCCCGCCTCTGGCGATGATAGGAAACGTATTCTCCTTCCAATAGAACATCTTTAATGAACATATTCACTCAGAGTGCTGAGTGGTGCTTACTGGATCATTTTATATTACTGTAGTACTGTATAACATTTAATAACAACATCACTGTATATTTTTCTAGGTCTTCCGGTCAAGGTATCCACTTACACAGTCCTCATCGTTACAGCAGTTACATCATTCATTCTAGGTTCTTTTCCAACTTGTCTAATATGCCACTGCGTCCGTGTAAGTATTGACATATATTAACCCAATATAACCATAAATTATCATTATTATCATCATTATATTATGGAAATAGGCCTATTATAGTATCATTAATAATGTTTTTGATGCGCAAAATGTTATTATTGACACCAGCATTATGTTGTTTATGTGCAATATTTTTTTTTCTACCTGAAAAAATTGTCTTTTTCTCCCGGCAGAGGGTTGAGAGGGCAGCTTTCCCCGACGAGGGTCCTGCCCCATCCTTCCCTGGCGCCATCCCCGATTTTATACCTAATACTGTACAAAGATCGCATTGTTTAACTCTACTTATTTAGAAAAGGCATGAACGAGAAAGTCATCACCAGTGTCAGAGGCATCAGAACCAAGTGCTACAGTTGAGGTCTTTGCTCACCAGAGCTACCCACCACAGTGACGATGGTGCTGCAGCCAGAAACGCACCGAATGTAGAAAATGTACATCCGCTCTAGGTTTGACGGTTTTATTTCGGATACGGGAACATAATGCGTATAGATACCAAGTGAAATAAGATGTAATAAATGCAAAAATAGGCCTATTTAATTATACAGCTGCTGTAAATGAGTGTCTCCTGTATTTGACTGATTACTGCATATAAAAGAGGAATTGGATCATGGAAATATATTTTCCATCATGGTTAGGCTTGATCTGACAAAATTTAATTGTATAACCCGCAAGTTATTGATATTAATAAAGGGGTGTCCCGAAATATCTGACGTTAGCTTTCGAATAAAGGTATTGTCTAGAAATCCTGGCATACTTAGTCGAGGGTCTTAATTTGCGGGGTCTGATATTTCGAGTGGGTCTGATATCTCCTGGTCTTGGGTCTTAGCTTTCGTTTCTGAGCTTTCGGGACACCCGTTAATAAAGAGGTAGTGAGTTGGCTGATTTCATATTTAAAGGTAGAATGGTACCATTTCAGACTGGTGCTGCTAATGGGTTTTTATATTGCGCCTTTCCCTTGTGGTTATGAAGCGGTGGATATAAAATGTGGGGGTCCCCAAGGTATTTTTGGTCACTTATTATTTTGGGCATTGTATGTTAATGACGTGACGGCAGCAGTAAAGGTAAAATTGTTATTAAGTAAAATTATTATTAAGTAAAGGTAAAGATAGGAATGAGATTAGATTGGTATTAAATGAATAACTCACTGAAGTTAATAAATGGTTAGTAGATAATAATTTTCTCCTCATTTAGATAAGACAGAATCATATTTGAAACACGGGTTAACTCAAATCTATATGAACATTATTTGTAATAATACTTAATTCAGACTATAACCTCTATATTTTATATCTTGTGATGGAATTAGACCATCATACTGTTACAGGTGAAATGGCTAATAGAGATATTTATAAAGTAAATTCTGGGATTAGTTTTTACTTAGAAATGCAATATGTAGATGAGAGATGAGTACGGTAGACAGTTGAATTACTCAGTTATGGTAGAATGTTATTTAGGTGCTTTTTGGTACTGTACAGTACCATAACTAAAAAAAATAACTAAATTCAAATAACAAATTTGCCAAAATAAATTGATTAGAACGGTTTTGAAACTTCCCCCTCGTACATGAATTATGCTCATTTCAATCAATTAAAATTGTAATCAGTAAAAAACGAAAATAGGTCCTCCGATTTTTTATGTGTGTGTTATCCTTGAACTGCTAATTTATCTGGTTTTTTTTTTTTTTTTTTTTTAAAAGTATATAATGATTGAATTATTGTACTTACAATTTATTCGACAAATTAGCTAATTTCGGAGAGCGCCACCAGCGTCGGTTGGTGTCAAGAAACTTGTTATGTTGCTATGTTGCTTTGTTGAATTTGGATTCGAATTAGAAAAAGTATACTATAGAACGCCATGAAAATACTGTATGTAATATGGAACGCCATTGATACCAAAAACTTTTTATGTTGCTTTGTTGAATTTGGATGCGAATTAGAACATAGTCAATAATTCTATTGAATGATTAGAAAAAGTATACTATAGAACGCCATGAAAATATGTAATATGGAACGCCATTGATACCAACATCGATTTTAAAGCATTTTCACTGATTAAGACGACGTTTAGGGACTGGAACCTAGTCTACCATTGTGGGTGCTCTGAACCGTTGAGATCTTTTGGATCCCGGTTCTATTTCATCAGTTGCTCCATGTGTTTCAGCAGAAGAACTTAAATGCAAGTATAACAAAGAACACAGTAAACTAATCGGAAATGAGAAGAGGATTAATTGTCTTCTGGTGTACGGTCCTGCAAGATCACCATCAGAAGGACCAATCTAATCTAAATTTATGCTCATACTCGTCAACGCCTGTTCAGCATCTGGATGAGGGCAGCTCATTACATCTTTCCATGAATACAATTTGTGATTTTTATCAAAACTTTTCAGAAAATTGTGATACAGTGTACTGTATTTGAATATAGGCCTACCTGTACTTTCTATTTTACAAAGGATTCTTACTTTTGCTTAGTATGTGTCTTTGGCAATTTAATATCTCAAGGGTAAATACCTTCTATAATTGTAAAACAAGCATCTAGATTTATATGAGCAGAAATACCCTGAGAGTTTACCCTGAGAAATTGCATTTCTTCTGATTCTATTTATTCTCTTTACAACAAATTTATTGAAAGGAGAAGTGATCGATAGATACATTAACAAACCGTTAGGCCACATACACTTGATTATTACAAACATGAACGTAAAGATGACTTGAATAACTCATCAGTTTTCACTAAATATTCATGAATACAAAAACAGAAAGCGTAACAATGAAGTATTGAAGTTTTAAAAAATCCTACGCAAGAATAATGGCAATGACACAAAACAGTATGAAAAATCATTTAGAATCTCAATCTTGATGAAAATTTTCTGAAAAGCCATGTCTTTCCGTCAACGTT
The DNA here is from genome assembly GCF_011630105.1 of Anneissia japonica. NCBI lineage: Eukaryota > Metazoa > Echinodermata > Crinoidea > Comatulida > Comatulidae > Anneissia > Anneissia japonica. Next base: position 64,572 of record NW_022718255.1, on the reverse strand, counting down.
TTTTTTATCTTTAGTTTCGTAAGCAAGTTAACAGAATAGTGGAAAACTCTTAAGATTTGCATCGATACCGATTCTAACGCATGATAATTTCATCTATGGTATAGTTTACGTGACCATACAATCGTATAAATTGCAAAATGTTGATAGTTTTGTGTATTGGTCGACGTTTTCAATCACAACAAGATGAGTAGAACTCTTATTGTTTTTGTTTATACGCTTATTACACTCCTCGATGAACTCATCTTTCTATCTTTCTGCTTATTGTTCTAAACTGGCCACGGTCGGAAAGACCCTAGGACGTTTTTTTTTCTCGCCTTCCAATTCCATGGACCTATGTTCAATACCCCTTCAGATCCCAGGATTTTTTCAAACCAACTTCACTCCACATGTATCACTATGAGCATCATGTGTATGTTTGCGTCACGTGCAGGAATTTCCACCTATGCAGTACAACAGGTATTAATGTTTTATTGTTAATCCTTGGTCATGTGCCTAAAGAAAGAAATAAAAAAGGGGGAAAAGACTATTTATGGGTTGTTGTAGGTTAACTTTCAGAATAAATTCACCAATAATCCCTTTTAGAAAGTTTTTCTGTTTGAAATACGTTTTTTTTTTTTTTTTTTTTTTTTTTTTTTTTTTTTTACACATCTAGATGTGTATAAGAGACAGGTGTACAATAAAGCAAGTGGATGATTTGAACGCAAGTTTCTTGATTTGCTCGAGATCAATGCCATTTGGATGGTGTGACTTGCTTATATCAAGCTCTTCTAAAATTGTTTAATAACCAGCTATTGAAAGGACGTCATGTTGGTCGCAACTCAACAGCGCCACCAAATTACAACTTTTTTGTGACATTTATCCATCGAAGTCTACTTAAACATATTATTAGACGTTGATAGAAAGTAAGGATGATGTGTAGACTTTTTATGCTTCCTTACTAATCCTTAGCGTGTGGCGCAGCGTGTAAGGTGTTTTTTTTTTTTTATTATTATTTTTTTTTAATTTCAGTTATTTCAAAAACATACAAACAAATTATAAGCAAAACAACACACACACAAATCATGAAGAAAACAAATTGTCTTATGCTTAACGTGGTAGTTTAGGGTACTCTCGGCCTATAGTTAAGTAAATAATGGGATGAAGATATTCCATCTATCATTGAATTGCGTTATTTCAAAATTTGAAAGATAATGTTTTTCCAAAAGAAAGTATTCTTTTAAGAACTTTAAAACACCTTCATGGTTTAAAGGAAATTTTCTAAATTTAGCTGTATAAATATAATATTTTATTAAAATAAGCAGCAGATTAATGATAGATGGAGATTCAAAACCAAAGAGAATTACTTTATATGTAAATTTAAAATGCTGCCCTAATTGTTGAAATAAAAACTGTTCAAACTTTTTCCAAATTTGGTACACCATAGGACAATCGCATAAAAGGTGAACAATTGTTTCAGGTTCTAGATAAGAAAAGGAGCACATTTTACAATCTGTAATTCCAATATTAAAGAGGAAACTATTGGTTGTTAAGATATTATTCAAAATTCTATATTGGAACCATCTAAGTTTACTGTCCTGAGTACATAAGAACTTATTTACACAGAATTTTTTCCATTCCTCTTCAGTTACTAAAAAATTCATTTTACTGGACCATTTCTCTAGTGCATTACTGTTGTATTGTTCTTTGTTCTTTTTACCTCTTATTAGCTCAACATAGAATATTTGGCATCCTTTTTTACACTGTAACAAATATCTATATAAGATAGGTCTAAATGGACAATGCAAATTTCTATCAAGATTTTCAAGTTCTGGATACGCATGGAATAAAGCGTTTCTTATCGCCAGATACCTTAGAAAATTAATATTCAATTTAAATTCTTTACAAAATTCCTCACGTTTTTTAAATTTAAATTTACCTTGGCGGTCGCCAGTTTTGTAGGTATTGCCTTGGTTTTTTCCCCCTTTTGGATCAAGGTAATAACACCTAATTTTTGTGTTATTGATAGTTTTTGGGTATCGAAAGCCATATTCAAAGATTTAATCAAAAAAGGCAGATAGATCTGACCAAAAAAACTTGAAAAACTCAACGGTAAATCCATCACTACCTGGGCTTTTGTCTCCTTTCATATTTTTTAGTGAATTTAAAATTTCATCGTACGACAATTTATCTTCCATCGCTTTGGCCTTTTTATTACATAGAGGAGGAATAAGACTAGAGTATTTCATCACTTTTTCTGCCCAACATTCTTGTTCTGAATACAGATTTTTGTAAAACTTGTGAGTTAATTGTAAAATACGTGATTGGTCTTTAGTGATTTCACCACTGTCCAACTCTAATTGATTTATTGATTTCTGGGTAGCATGGATTTTCTCCAAATTTAAGAAATAACGCGATGGTTTCTCTCCATGTTCAATCCAACGGGCTTTTGCTCTAATTCTACTTGCTTCAATTTTATTTTTTCTTAAGTCTTCCAGTTCTTTTTTGGCATTTTCATAAATATAAAAGTTCTCTTGGGTTACTAAATTTTGTTTGGATATTTCCCGCTCTGTATCATTAATAAAATATTCCAATTCTTTTTCTTTTTTCCGATTTTCTTTTTTCAAACGAGAGGAAAATGGTATTGTGACGCCCCTGATGTCCAAGAGTAACATTTCAAAAAACATCTGATCATCAATTATAGATTGGAAGTTCTCATTTTTTATCTTACTAAGCATTTCAAAATTATAGGGAGAAGCCATACATTTTTCTTTGGTCTGCCTAATTGAATTTTTTACACGTGTAAGGTGTAAGGTGTTGGATGGATTCTGATCGTGAGATCGAAATCGGGAGTTTGAGACCTGACACCCGTCCCATTGCTTCTGTCCTTGGGCAGAGCAGTTTACTTACGTTGCCTCTCTCCACATGGTAGCATGGTGTGGCATTGAACGTATTAGGTTGTTGCCTGTAAAACAGGGTGACTTGCGGTGCTCCTTAGGGCACAGGTGGCAAAGTGCGGCACGCCAGTGATTTTTTTGCGGCCCGCGAAAATAATTTACAAACCCTATGTGTTGCGGCCTGCCTTTGGCTAGAAAACACGTTGTTTTTGCGGCCTGGCACCAAGCATCTGTAAAGAGTAAAGTAAAGGTGTTGGATGAAATGAAATGGAGTAAATAAAAAAAAAATATTTAAAAAAATCTGCCAAAGCTTGGCATCCGCCTAAAGCAATGCAGTGGAACTCAGAACCCCTTCATTGATCTTATGTGATCTCAGCCCGTTTGCTCTCAAATAATAATGTATAAATTAAGTGAAATTTCTATGGAATTAAAGAATCGAAATGAACATCATATTGTTTTATAGCAGTTTATTCATTATACAGAACATTTTAAAACATGATGAAACTATTGTATTTTGTATCTTAATACGAATTACAGTTAAATTTTAGAAACATGAATAACCGGGAACGGGATTGTACTTTAGACATTGTGTTGCAACAAGAAAAGTGTCTAGAGTTTGTATAAATGCCTGTGATTGCCAATATGTATAGGCCTACTGTACTACTAATATACTACACAATATAAATTAAAGATCCATTGAGTGATTTTATAAGAACAACGGTGAAGTGAACATTCTCGGTGGAATGGAAGTCGCCCGTAGTTTTGCAAGTCAAAACTACAAACTGGTTGAGCTGAATTCGAGCAATCATCGACGTGTAGAAATGTCAATAAACCTCATTAGCCACCTCAGAGGGAAGTGGGGGAAGAGGCCAAAATCTGGGGGGGGGGGCGCATTGGTGACGCCACTGAAATGTATTCCTATACAAAATGTATTCCTTGTCTTAGAAAAATTATATCCTGATTTAACAACGTAAGGTATTGCATGGGGGTGTTCTGATATCTTTTGGTTCTGTAATTATGGTAGATTTAGTATTCAACCTAGTATTATAGGTGTTTATTACTTAAAATAATCTTACAGGCCCTCTTCTTGATCCGCTCAATGCATGCGGGATCCAATAAAATGCAAGTCCGAGTGGGGACAAGGTCTACAGGAGGTACACCATTAGTGTTTAATGGCTCTTAAAATATATAATTTACTACTTGCCTTGACAATATTATAATCACCATATGAATCCCATTTGAGAATAGCTTGAAGGATAACTACAAGTACTTTAACATTGTCAACTGTTTTTAAAAAGTGGCCATTCAGATCAATAGATTGATGAAATAGAGTTACTTTTGCTAAAACTAATGTCCATAGTGCTACATTGATCATGTTACGTTTTAAAGCCTAATCATGTAGCACAGTTGCACAGTGCACACGATTGAAGTTCAGGCGGATTCACAATTTTGCGATGCTCGATTAAACAAAGATCAACGACATATTTAAATTGTTTCGCAGGATTATATTTTACATTAACTCACTGATGTGACAGATATGTCAGATCTAAGGCATTAAGAAAGCTATTCAACCAACAAATTTAGACAAAATATTCTGTTCAGTTCTCTCTTACAATGCAATGAATAAACAAAAATCAATAGTTACTGTCTGGTTTAGATATATTTGATAATAAAACAAATATTCCTTGCCTACATGACCTTACATGATTCTCTCCATCGCTTATATCAGATATGTTCCGCTTTAAATCAAAATTTCATCGTAAGCTTTAAAGTCGAGCCGCTGATTTCATTGGAGCTCAGTTCTACTAATTTATCTTACGTTGACATACATTATATTCGTGAAAAATGAAAAGTAGTGCTATGCAACTCCCTAACATCAGAATTCCAACTGGTTGATGCACCATTACTGTGATTACGATATTTAAATCAATCCGCATAAAATACAAAACTTTTGGATGCTAAACAGCATTTTAATGACCTGACAACGTCTATCATCGGGCTTCTTCAGAAAATCAATTACCGTATTATCCAATATAACATTCAAATCCAACATAGGAAGTCTACACAATTGATAAATATAACAAGAGTTGACTGGAATCCTTGACTTTCTGATTAAGATCCGGATTGTATGCGCTTCTTTTCGCTATTCAATATCATTATTATCAAATATAATATACGTGTAAAATTATGTTCACGCATATTACGATTCCCAGATTAGTGTTATTGTATGATATTTTCTAATTTAGTGAAATATATTATAGTTTTAAAGTTTAAGAATTACACACAGGCGGTATATTCTTATCAAGAGTCACTTTTTTGACTTAATATAATATGCTATCAGCTGAGATATAATATTTGAAATTTAATTAACAAACATTGTCATGCCTAATAAATATAAAATAAACAATGTTTGTTATCTAAACAAATGTGACACTAAATTCTAATTACAATTATTTTTTTTATTCTTTAGCTGACACAAAGAAATAAACCATTAGGAAAAAATAATAATTAATCCTGCAATTAAAATCTATAAAATTAATTGTAGTCATCGAAGAAAAAACGTTAAATAAAAATGTCACAGTATATTCAGTAATACATGCAGGGTTGTTATTTTATACTCTTTTACTTTTGCTCAGTATTAACATAGTAAAGGTAATGACGTGCTCTGCAGCTGACTTATTCCAATCATGTATTGTATAACCAAACACCGTGGAGGTAAGTTGCCATTCTAGAGATTGCAATCATAATCCCATAAAAATAAGCATCACGGCAAGCACTTGCAACTAAGTTTTCACTTATGATGGTACTTTACCGTCCTGCTATTAACGTAAGCTCTTTATTCTTTTGTGTGCTGCAGATCTTGATAAGTATGCTTCTCATCACTGGTATCTGCTGTGTATTTCATGTAAGTCTGTCGAGATATGAAAATCGAATAATTTAAATTAAAAATTGATAGACTACAGAATCAAACTGGTTGTTAATTGAAATGGATTGAAAACAGTAATGAATATAGATACTCAAGGCATTTTATAACTTGGTTTATTTATTTCATATACATTAGTAAAACATCAAATATTGTTAGATACTACTTTTTGTAAATGTAGTAGGAGAGAATCTACGGATGTGGGCAGAAGTGGAGAAAGATCTTGATAAATCAACTTAATTATTTTAAAACTTTACATGTATCAAACATATATAACTTTCATTATATAAGCCTGTTTCTTTATTCAATTTTTTTTTATTGCAAACAAATAAAAAAGAAGCAAAAGGACAGGTTCCACAGACTCAAGGTCCAAACAAAGGGAAAATGCCCAAGACATAAAACATCAAGACATCAGAAATAGATATAAAACTCTCATATATAAATTCAATATTAATTTTTTTGAATAAAATAGAACAATTTGGAAAGGAGACATAAAAATCACAAAAACAAAAAAGAGATGCAAAACTAAAAAAACAGGCCACAGTCAAGGGTTTCGCAGTGCACACCTTCCAGCAAATACCAGAAAAATTATCGAAATGTTTTAACTTGTATGTTTTAAGTATTCATATTATATTATAATATTTTGTTATTATGATATTTATTTCAATTTATCGTATTTGCTTTACTGACATTGACCGGTGGCCCCTGCTGCACCAGCCGCGACTCGACCTTTGTGGATGCGACTCAACATCTGCTGGCGTAATGCCAACTCCATCAAGCCACATACCCACACGTTCAAACAGTGCGTAAAAACTGCCAAACGATATCGAGCCACGACCGGTGCAACAGTTTTCCAATTTTTTAAATTTTTGTTTGTTTTTTGTTTGTTTTTTATTTATTTTTATTATTCAAGATGGAGATGAGATGGAAATAGAGATGTAGATAAGATGAGATAAGGCGGAAATGAAGATAGAAATGAAAAAGGAGATGAGATGGATATAAAAATGGAGACGAGATGAATATGAAGATCAGATGGAGATGACGAATGAGATAAAGATGGAGATATGAGATAAGATAGATATGAAGATGGAGATGATATGAGACAGATATGACGGTGGAGGTAGGGATGAAAAGAAGATGAGATAAGATAAGATAAGATAAATGAAATCAGACGTACTTTATCAATAGTACAAACAATTGCAAACATGAAATTTGGTGTCCTTAATAATAAAATTCAATATACAAAAAAATAGAAATAAAATAAGCCTAAAAAAGATAACATAACTTCAGGTAAGTTGCCATTCTAGAGATTGCAATCATAATCCCATAAAAATAAGCATCACGGCAAGCACTTGCAGCTAAGTTTTCACTTATGATGGTACTTTACCGTCCGGCTATTAACGTAAGCTGTTTCTTCTTTTGTGTGCTGCAGATCTTGATAAGTATGCTTCTCATCACTGGTATCTGCTGTGTATTCCATGTAAGTCTGTCGAGATATGCAAATTGAATAATTTAAATTAAAAATTGGTAGACTACAGAATCAAACTGGTTGTTAATTGAAATGGATTGAAAACAGTAATGAATATAGATACTCAAGGCATTTTATAACTTGGCTTATTTATTTCATATACATTAGTAAAACATCAAATATTGTTAGATACTACTTTTTGTAAATGTAGTAGGAGAAAATCTACGGATGTTGGCAGAAGTGGAGAAAGATATTGATAAATCAACTTAATTATTTTAAAACTTTACGTGCATCAAACATATATAACTTTCATTATATAAGCCTGTTTCTTTATTCAATTTTTTTTTGCAAACAGATAAAAAAGAAGCCAAAGGACAGGTTCCACAGACTCAAGGTCCAAACAAAGGGAAAACGCCCAAGACATAAAACATCAAGACATCAGAAATACATATAAAACTCTCATATATAAATACAATATAAATTTTTTTAAAATAAAATAGAACAATTTGGAAAGGAGACATAAAAAACACAAAAACAAAAAAGGGATGCAAAACAAAAAAACAGGCCACAGTCAAGGGTTTCGCAGTGCACACCTTCCAGCAAATACCAGAAAAATTATCGATTGTTTTAACTTGTATGTTTTAAGTATTCATATTATATTATAATATTTTGTTATTATGATATTTATTTCAATTTATCGTATTTGCTTTACTGACTTTGACTGGTGGCCCCTGCTGCACCAGTCGCGACTCGACCTTTGTGGATGCGACTCAACATCTGCTGGCATAACGCCAACTCCATCAAGCCACATACCCACACGTTCAAACAGTGCGTAAAAACTGCCAAACGATATCGAGCCACGACCGGTGCAACAGTTTTCCAATTTTTAAAATTTTTTTTTTGTTTTTTGTTTTTTGTTTGTTTTTTGTTTGTTTGTTTTTTGTTTGTTTTTTATTTATTTTTATTATTTACTGAATCTCTTAACAATCTCATGAGATCATCGAGCGATTCTGAACATTTTAAAAGAACTGTTTAAAACAGTATAATGAAAGTATACATGTTACTTTTATGCTGAGGTCTGCTTGGGTAACATTTACAAGTTACAAGGTGAAATAATGTGTAAATGTGAAATACAAACTCACATCTTGCTTTCTGGTGTGTGTACTTCGCATGGCTTCAGATTTCTTCTGAAAATACATTATAATCAAAAAATATTAATAGAAGAATTGCTATCAGATAATGCAAGCCAAATCAGGGCACGGCAAACCAAGGCAGGTCATGTTAGGACGGTAATGCAAGGCAGATGATATGGAGGAAAATAGATATTGAGATGAGATGAGGTTGAGATGGAGATAAAGAAATAGGTTGGGATGAAGATTGATATCAAGATGGAGATGAGATGGAAATAGAGATGTAGATAAGATGAGATAAGGCGGAAATGAAGATAGAAATGAAAAAGGAGATGAGATGGATATAAAAATGGAGACGAGATGAATATGAAGATCAGATGGAGATGACGAATGAGATAAAGATGGAGATATGAGATAAGATAGATATGAAGATGGAGATGATATGAGACAGATATGACGGTGGAGGTAGGAATGAAAAGAAGATGAGATAAGATAAGATAAGATAAATGAAATCAGACGCACTTTATCAATAGTACAAACAATTGCAAACATGAAATTTGGTGTCCTTAATAATAAAATTCAATATACAAAAAAATAGAAATAAAAAAAGCCTAAAAAAGATAACATAACTTCAGGTAAGTTGCCATTCTAGAGATTGCAATCATAATCCCATAAAAATAAGCATCACGGCAAGCACTTGCAACTAAGTTTTCACTTATGATGGTACTTTACCGTCCTGCTATTAACGTAAGCTGTTTCTTCTTTTGTGTGCTGCAGATCTTGATAAGTATGCTTCTCATCACTGGTATCTGCTGTGTATTTCATGTAAGTCTGTCGAGATATGCAAATCGAATAATTTAAATTAAAAATTGGTAGACTACAGAATCAAACTGGTTGTTAATTGAAATGGATTGAAAACAGTAATGAATATAGATATTCAAGGCATTTTATAACTTGGCTTATTTATTTCATATACATTAGTAAAACATCAAATTTTGTTGGATACTACTTTTTGTAAATGTAGTAGGAGAGAATCTACGGATGTGGGCAGAAGTGGAGAAAGATCTTGATAAATCAACTTAATTATTTTAAAACTTTATATGTATCAAACATATATAACTTTCATTATATAAGCCTGTTTCTTTATTCAATTTTTTTTTGCAAACAGATAAAAAAGCCAAAGGACAGGTTCCACAGACTCAAGGTCCAAACAAAGGGAAAACGCCCAAAACACAAAACATCAAGACATCAGAAATACATATAAAACTCTCATATATAAATACAATATTAATTTTAAAAAAATAAAATAGAACAATTTGGAAAAGAGACATAAAAAACACAAAAACAAAAAAGGGATGCAAAACCAAAAAACAGGCCACAGTCAAGGGTTTCGCAGTGCACACCTTCCAGCAAATACCAGAAAAATTATCGATTGTTTTAACTTGTATGTTTTAAGTATTCATATTATATTATAATATTTTGTTATTATGATAATTATTTCAATTTATCGTATTTGCTTTACTGACTTTGACCGGTGGCCCCTGCTGCACCAGTCACGACTCGACCTTTGTGGATGCGACTCAACATCTGCTGGCGTAACGCCAACTCCATCAAGCCACATACCCACACGTTCAAACAGTGCGTAAAAACTGCCAAACGATATCGAGCCACGACCGGTGCAACAGTTTTCCAAATTTTTAAATTTTTGTTTGTTTTCTTTTTTTGTTTTTTTTTTGTTTGTTTTTTATTTATTTTTATTATTTACTGAATCTCTTAACAATCTCATGAGATCATCGAGCGATTCTGAACTTTTTAAAAGAACTATTTAAAACAGTATAATGAAAGTATACATGTTACTTTTATGCTGAGGTCTGCTTGGGTAACATTTACAAGTTACAAGGTGAAATAATGTGTAAATGTGAAATAAAAACTCACATCTTGCTCTCTGGTGTCGGTACTTCGCATGGCTTCAGATTTCTTCTGAAAATACATTATAATCAAAAAATATTAATACAAGAATTGCTATCTGATAATGCAAGCCAAATCAGGGCACGGCAACGATTCCCTGATTAGTTTTATTGTATGATATTTTCTAATTTAGTGAAATATATTATAGTTTTAAAGTTTAAGAATTACACACAGGCGGTATATTCTTATCAAGAGTCACTTTTTTTGACTTAATATAATATGCTATCAGCTGAGATATAATATTTGAAATTAATTAACAAACATTGTCATGGCTAATAAATATAAAATAAACAATGTTTGTTATCTAAACAAATGTGACACTAAATTCTAATTACAATTATTTTTTTTATTCTTTAGCTGACACAAAGAATTAAACCATTAGGAAAAATATATTAATCCTGTAATTAAAATCTATAAAATTAATTGTAGTCATCGAAGAAAAAAACGTTAAATAAAAATGTCACAGTATATTCAGTAATACATGCACGGTTGTTATTTTATACGGTTTTACTTTTGCTCAGTATTAACATAGTATAGGTAATGACATGCTCTGCAGCTGACTTATTCCAATCATGTATTGTATAACCAAACACCGTGGAGGTAAGTTGCCATTCTAGAGATTGCAATCATAATCCCATAAAAATAAGCATCACGGCAAGCACTTGCAACTAAGTTTTTACTTATGATGGTACTTTACCGTCCTGCTATTAACGTAAGCTGTTTCTTCTTTTGTGTGCTGCAGATCTTGATAAGTATGCTTCTCATCACTGGTATCTGCTGTGTATTTCATGTAAGTCTGTCGAGATATGCAAATCGAATAATTTAAATTAAAAATTGATAGACTACAGAATCAAACTGGTTGTTAATGGAAATGGATTGAAAACAGTAATGAATATAGATACTCAAAGCATTTTATAATTTGGTTTATTTATTTCATATACATTAGTAAAACATCAAATATTGTTAGATACTATTTTTGTAAATGTAGTAGGAGAGAATCTACGGATGTGGGCAGAAGTGGAGAAAGATCTTTATAAATCAACTTAATTATTTTAAAACTTTACATGTATCAAACATATATAACTTTCATTATATAAGCCTGTTTCTTTATTCAATTTTTTTTTTATTGCAAACAGATAAAAAAGAAGCCAAAGGACAGGTTCCACAGACTCAAGGTCCAAACAAAGGGAAAACGCCCAAAACATAAAACATCAAGACATCAGAAATACATATAAAACTCACATATATAAATACAATATTAATTTTTTTTGAATAAAATAGAACAATTTGGAAAGGAGACATAAAAAAACAAAAACAAAAAAGAGATGCAAAACCAAAAAACAGGCCACAGTCAAAGGTTTCGCAGTGCACACCTTCCAGCAAATACTAGAAAAATTATCGATTGTTTTAACTTGTATGTTTTAAGTATTCATATTATATTATAATATTTTGTTATTATGATATTTATTTCAATTTATCGTATTTGCTTTACTGACTTTGGCCGGTGGCCCCTGCTGCACCAGTCGCGACTCGACCACTGTGGATGCGACTCAACATCTGCTGGCGTAACGCCAACTCCATCAAACCACATACCCACACGTTCAAACAGTGCATAAAAACTGCCAAACGATATCGAGCCACGACCGGTGCAACATTTTTCCAATTTTTCAATTTTTGTTTGTTTTTTGTTTTTGTTTGTTTTTTGTTTGTTTTTTATTTATTTTTATTATTTACTGAATCTCTTAACAATCTCATGAGATCATCGAGTGATTCTGAACATTTTTAAAGAACTGTTTCAAAAAGTATAATGAAAGTATACATGTTACTTTTATGCTGAGGTCTGCTTGGGTAACATTTACAAGTTACAAGGTGAAATAATGCGTAAATGTGAAATACAAACTCACATCTTGCTTTCTGGTATCGGTACTTCGCATGGCTTCAGATTTCTTCTGAAAATACATTATAATCAAAAAATATTAATACAAGAATTGCTATCTGATAATGCAAGCCAGATCAGGGCACGGCAACGATTCCCTGATTAGTTTTATTGTATGATATTTTCTAATTTAGTGAAATATATTATAGTTTTAAAGTTTGAGAATTCCACACAGGCGGTATATTCTTATCAAGAGTCACTTTTTTTACTTAATATAATATGCTATCAGCTGAGATATATTTGAAAATAATTAACAAACATTGTCACGGCTAATAAATCTAAAATAAACCATGTTTGTTATCTAAACAAATTTGACACTAAATCCTAATTACAATTATTTTTTTTTATTCTTTAGCTGACACAAAGGATTAAACCATTAGGAAAAAATATATTAATCCTGCAATTAAAATCTATAAAGTTAATTGTAGTCATCAAAGAAAAAACGTTAAATAAAAGTGTCACAGTATATTCAGTAATACATGCACGGTTGTTATTTTATACTATTTTACTTTTGCTCAGTATTAAGATACTAAAGGTAATGACGTGCTCTGCAGCTGACTTATTCCAATCATGTATTGTATAACCAAACACCGTGGAGGTAAGTTGCCATTCTAGAGATTGCAATCATAATCTCATAAAAATAAGCCTCACGGCAAGCACTTGCAACTAAGTGTTCACTTATGATGGTACTTTACCGTCCTGCTATTAACGTAAGCTGTTTCTTCTTTTGTGTGCTGCAGACCTTGATAAGTATGGTTCTCATCACTGTTATCTGCTGTGTATTTCATGTAAGTCTGTCGATATATGCAAATCGAATAATTTAAATTAAAAATTGATAGACTACAGAATCAAACTGGTTGTTAATTGAAATGGATTGAAAACAGTAATGAATATAGATACTAAGGCATTTTATAACTTGGTTTATTTATTTCATATACATTAGTAAAACATCAAATATTGTTAGATACTATTTTTTGTAAATGTAGAGAGAATCTACGGATGTGGGCAGAAGTGGAGAAAGATCTTGATAAATCAACTTAATTATTTTAAAACTTTACATGTATCAAACATATATAACTTTCATTATATAAGCCTGTTTCTTTATTCAATTTTTTTTTAATTGCAAACAGATAAAAAAGAAGCAAAAGGACAGGTTCCACAGACTCAAGGTCCAAACAAAGGGAAAACGCCCAAGACATAAAACATCAAGACATCAGAAATACATATAAAACTCACATATATAAATACAATATTAATTTTTTTTGAATAAAATAGAACAATTTGGAAAGGAGACATAAAAAAAACAAAAACAAAAAAGAGATGCAAAACCAAAAAACAGGCCACAGTCAAAGGTTTCGCAGACTCAAGGTCCAAACAAAGGGAAAACGCCCAAGACATAAAACATCAAGACATCAGAAATACATATAAAACTCTCATATATAAATACAATATAAATTTTTTTAAAATAAAATAGAACAATTTGGAAAGGAGACATAAAAAACACAAAAACAAAAAAGGGATGCAAAACTAAAAAACAGGCCACAGTCAAGGGTTTCGCAGTGCACACCTTCCAGCAAATACTAGAAAAATTATCGACTGTTTTAACTTGTATGTTTTAAGTATTCATATTATATTATAATATTTTTTTATTATGATATTTATTTCAATTTATCGTATTTGCTTTACTGACTTTGGCCGGTGGCCCCTGCTGCACCAGTCGCGACTCGACCATTGTGGATGCGACTCAACATCTACTGGCGTAACGCCAACTCCATCAAGCCACATACCCACACATTCAAACAGTGCGTAAAAACTGCCAAACGATATCTAACCACGACCGGTGCAACGTTTTTCCAATTTTTGTTTGTTTTTTGTTTTTGTTTTTTGTTTGTTTATTTTTATTATTTACTGAATCTCTTAACAATCTCATGAGATCATCGAGCGATTCTGAACTTTTTAAAAGAACTGTTTAAAACAGTATAATGAAAGTATACATGTTACTTTTATGCTGAGGTCTGCTTGGGTAACATTTACAAGTTACAAGGTGAAATAATGTGTAAATGTGAAATACAAACTCACATCTTGCTTTCTGGTGTCGATACTTTGCATGGCTTCAGATTTCTTCTGAAAATACATTATAATCAAAAAATATTAATAGAAAGAATTGCTATCAGATAATGCAAGCCAAATCAGGGCACGGCAAACCAAGGCAGGTCATGTTAGGACGACAATTCAAGGCAGATGATATGGAGGAAAATAGATATTGAGATGAGATGAGGTTGAGATGGAGATAAAGAAATAGGTTGGGATGAAGATTGATATCAAGATGGAGATGAGATGGAAATAGAGATGCAGATAAGATGAGATGAGGTGGAAATGAAGATAGAGATGAAAAAGGAGATGAGATGGATATTAAAATGGAGACGAGATAATATGAAGATCAGATGGAGATGACGAATGAGATAAAGATGGAGATATGAGATAAGATAGATATGAAGATGGAGATGATATGAGACAAATATGACGGTGGAGGTGGGGATGAAAAGAAGATGAGATAAGATAAGATAAGATAAATGAAATGAAATGAGATCAGACGCACTTTAACAATAGTAAAAACAATTGCAAACATGAAATTTGGTGTCCTTAATAATAACATTCAATATACAAAAACGTAGAAATAACATAAGCCTAAAAAAGATAATTCATTAAACAGATACAAACTATTTATCATATTACTAACCGATTTTAAACCATAAACAAGATTGTTATTATTTGACAAACCTGTTTAATCCTAATGTAGCCGATCAATCCAGCCGCTAGTCCGAAGCAACCAACAAGGACGCCAACAAAAAGCATTCCAATAGTCAGGGCTATACGACTAGATGGAACTGAATGAAATACAACCTTAGATCATCAATTGATATAATTCAGGGGCGGATCCAGAAATCGGGAGGAGGGGGACAACAGTTTTTAGAAGTGAGTAACACATACAGTAACACTGATATATATTGAAATTTTACAAATTTAGTGTCAAAACTGGATCCGCCCCTGTAATTATAATAGCAATTCCAGTACTGATAGTAATTGTTATTGTCGTGATGGAATAATAGACAATAACTGGATTTGCGTCAGGAGAAACATCCCATGTATAGGTGTAATTTTGCCCTACCTGACGTGGAAATGTACCGAATACTCAGTACATTTGAAAACAACTGCGAAAAAAAAATCGCAAGTTGTTCTCGGGTGGGACTCGAACCCATGCACGATCTCCAGATCACTAGCCTGGCATCATACCTCTAGACCTCCGAGCTTGTGCCTGATGGCCAGGGTTGAATTCTATGGGTGAGGTGTAGTATGTAGGCGATGTAAATTAAAGAATTTGTGAAATCAAGCTTCTACTGCTTGAAAACCCCACTTAAAACAATCTATGAACAGAAACAGACACAACAAAATGTAGCAGTATGCATCTCTTGGCTTTTACATAAAAATTTTCCTCAAAGAGCATGTCATCTGATCTTGTACAAAGTTTATATCCCATAACCATTCCCTTTAAAAACATAAATCTGCCTCCGGTTCAATATGATTTTATGGATTTATGAACTAAAAATTTGCAATATATGGCTCTAAAAAGAAAATAAATAAAACTGATTTTATAGGTTCAATATTCTTTAAGTTGTCTTTGTACTTATTCCTAATTTTATAATTAACATCTGTTCTTGGAACATAACAAAACAAGTATTAATATAGCTATAAGTGTATTAATATAGCTTAGGTGGCTGCATAGTTCATTGATAAGAACATGAAATATCCAATGGCAGATCCAGGAATTTAAAAAAGAGGGGCCCCAGGGAGGGACATTTATAGATGGAAGGTGTAGACCACCTCAGGCCCACTATGGTTGGGGCTGAAGTACAAAATTTTATGCCTACAGTAGCACTAGATGGTCGGAAATGGCACTGTCTGACTTAAATTTTAATACTTTTCAAAATTCAGGAAGGCCCTACTCCCCACCCCCCACAACCCTTTGAATCTGCCTATGTTTTTTTTCTGCCTATATGTATTTTTTTATGTAACAGTTTTACTACGTATTCTGGTTGTGATGTGCAATTCATGGTACCACTAAGTCTGTGAGTGTATAATTATGTTACTATGTTTTTAAAGTACCTGCTACTTGTAAAATGATTACAAGAATGCTCCTCCATGGTAGTCTGCATGGACATAATAAATTAGTGATAAACGTTGCTTTGGCTTGCCCATCTGCATAGGAAGCTACATATGGCATACCCAAATGAAGTTCACTGGTTGTTGTTCTGTGATGTCATAACCCATGGGATGAAGTGGTGGACAATCAAGCAAGCAAGGTATGCAAACCCATGGAGGAAATAAACTACTTTATTGTGCCTTTTCGTTGTTATATTTAGCATTTATTGACCAAAATCTCATATACTAACCTTCTTTTTTTTTTTTAGTTAATTGCTACTTTCATTGGAATATCTAAGTTTTATTAGTTTTTCAATAAATAAGGTATTTGTATCTTAACTTTACAAAATGCAGTCTTCTCCAGGGGCGGATTTAGGGGGGGGGCCGGCCCGGCCCCGGCCCCCCCTTTTGGGAGGGAAAAAAAAGAAAAAAAAAGGGGAAAAAAGAGAGAAAAAGAAAAAAATGATAGCCCAGAATGCCTCAAATGTTATGTTCGGGCGTCTAGAACACAGAAATTTCGCGGGGGCATGCCCCGGACCCCCTACGACAGTGTTGTCTCAATCGGCCCAACTTTCGGCCCTCCTTCCGGCCCCCCCTTTTGGACATTTCTGGATCCGCCCCTGTTCTCACTGTAGGCTGATTGATAAACTGATTGATAAATAAGTATACAACAATTCAACAAATACCTTGGTCTGATCTGATTGAGGACACCAATTTGCCATCTGTAATGCCTCATTGCTTGGTATGTCCCATTTCAGACCACACAAAATTTCGGGAAGTTCTATTTTGAATAATCTGTATCCTTTTTAGGGAAGTTTGTTTAGTTTTCCCAGACTACATTACAGGACTTACAGCCATGGTTACAGCATACACGCAAAGATCGTACGCGGCGGATACCCTACGCGGCGCTATTTACACGATCTTTTGTTACTTTTTCGCCAGTGACATCATGGTAAAATCGTATATAATCGCCTATAACTTCATTAAAAAAAGCCAAAAAACGATTTTAAGTTTGATTCTATTATTAATGGCATATCAAAAGTCCTCTCTAGAACAAAAAATCATTTTGCTAGTTCTCTTTTAAAATACGGCCATTTAACGTCATATAAGTTAAATCTTGGTATATAAAAGTAACATAAAGAGAATTATATATTTTTCATACTCCCATTATTTTAATAAAAAAAAGTTTATAAAAAAATGGTTATAAAATATTATTTAATAGCATTTTGAATTACCTTTACAGGTCTTCAGTGGTTCTGTTGCATTAACTTCTCCATTCTCTGCATAGCATGTGATGTTTAATTTACAAATATCTTCATAAATTTTCATGAATGCAGTAAGTGTCCCATTCTCAATCATTTTTCCATCTTTGTAAATCGTTACAGAAGACGGGTTGGGATAACCCTCTGCAGTGCATGTTGCGGTGTCATCTTTTGATTCAAATGTAATTGTAAGATCTATTTCAATTGAGAAAGTAATCAGGTTTGGTTAATATGAGAAATTTTTTTCAAGTTTTTTAAATACATTATAAAAAATAACTACAAAACAAAATTTAATGACAAGAAAGATCGACATTTCGGGTCCATCATGGAACCATTCTCAAGATCAAGTAAATTGAAAAAACTAAAAACAAAAATACCAAGCAGTGGAGCTAAGCAATAATTAGCCCTTCTTAGCAGATTAACTTGATAAACAGTTTGGCTGACTGAGTAGCCTGGTTCACGTCGAACATTATCTAGATAAACCCGTCTTGAAACATGATACGATAATCCCCTAATTGCGTTCGATACCAAGTTAGAGCCAGAAACAGCCAGCCAGTTTCAGGCCGTCGACGTCACACGGTGGAAAGGCTTGTTTAATAAAACATCTACTGGATTTTACGAACCTCTAGTACCAAGTGGTATTCGTTCAAAAAAAATGTAAACTACTGTAGAGAAGGTGTGAGTTTCCACTACCTAACCTAGCCGATCAGTACGAACCAACGACAGTGCAACAGCATTTCTATCGCCATCTAAGTAGTAGATTCTCTAGGCCCTAGCTAAATTGACCTGAATTGGGTATAATACCCCATTCAGACTAGCATCGCATTGCGATCGGTTGTAGCAATTGCGACACCCAATCGCAAAGTAAAATTGTGTGTGAAAGCTCACCAATAGTAGTCGATATGTAATCGATATCGCAATTGTTACCCGTTGCGATTGGGTGCTACAATCTTTATTACTCCCGATTACCACGGAATCCGATCGCAACGAATTCCACAGGTACTGTTTGGCGGAGGTCAGGCAACGTAGGCCTAGCCACCGGAGGTCTAGGCCTTAGAATGTAAAGTTTGTTTGTGTTGGTCTGAATGCGTTCGTTGATTGCGATCGGGAGTAATCAGTTTTGGATTACCACCGATTACATCGCAACCGATCGCAACAGAGTGTCTGAATAGGGTGTAAGTTGCTGACTTCCACACACTTTTTATTTCGTCATCGTAAACATGTGCGCTCATTTTAACGACTGGCGTTGGTGGTAGTTCGTTGAAACTGAATTAATAGCGACTATTATAACAGAATTAATAGCGACTATTATAGCAGAAATGGAAAAGATTAAATTGTCAATAAATAAATACAACAAATCTGATTTTTGTTATTAAGAAAAATATACATTATCACTTTGAAAAACGTACGCAATCGGACTTTTTAACGTTATTACTTGGTCGATGATGCAAAGGTCATTGGTAATATCGACTATTCGTAAAACGGACGTTTGCTGGGTTTTTACCCATAATATTAAAAATAATTTCTGAAAACCAGACTAATGAGACTATTTCGATGCTGTTGTTAGCATTGTTGGAGTACGTTGTTGCCAGCAGCGTGACCACTTCTTGGGTATTTACCCAAGATCTTGGGTATTTTGACTTGGTCTTGGGTTCTTGGGTATTCCGTTCAAATCCTTGGGTATCTTATTTTTACTAAGAAAATTAAATATTTTTGTCATAGAGGAAGAATTAAGAAGTAACAAAAGTATATTTCAGTCCATTCAAGTAAGCAAAACTCAACGAAGTGCACATAACATTGTCAACAAAAGTATATTTCAGTCCATTCAAGTAAGCAAAACTCAACGAGGTGCACATAACATTGTCAATTGACTGTTAATTGCTATAAACTTGGGTTCAGAATTGTTTATTTGTGATTTGCGTTGCAATTGATCTTACCTAATTAATGCATTACGTAATAAAACTTGATCACTGATCTACACTGATAAACTGGCCGACTGAGGGCGTTTTTTTCTATCCGTATTATTACCGCATGAACATGAATTTTAAAGTAACACGAACAATTACAATAAAAAATGGTTTATAAATTGAATTAAAATGGAAACTTTTAAAAGATTTTAATGCATTTTCAGGAAGCTTGGGTAATTTTGGGCAATTTTTGCTGAATCTTGGGTAATTTCGACGCAGTCATTGGGTATACCAAAAATTGTGAGTGGTCACGCTGGTTGCCAGCCAGCAGATGATAATGGTGGTACAATACAACAACGCTGGCTTAGATGCCTACGTTACGTAATCGTGTCCTTGTAATCCGAGCCGACTTTACCGTTAAGCAAGTTAATTTACCGTTATTCTAGTAAAGTTAAGTCACTTAACTTACAGTAAGTGACTTAATTCCTTTATCTAGCTATAATTGAGTGGTTCACGTCGAACTTTTAACTAGTTAAGTGGATCTATATCTAGATAGAAGTTCGACGTGAACCAGGCTAATCAGTTTGGTAAGTGTAGGTCTCAGTTCTTTGATCCAAAGAATTTCTTTGATTAAGCAATCAAACTTGGATTTGCACTTAGATAAAACCTTAGAAATAATTAACAGTTTCAGTAGCACTAATATCATGATCTTTTAAATGTTGTCCTATGTTACCATTACAGCAAATTCTTTACCTGAAAATGTGTCCTTATGGCGATAAGAGAGTAAACGTGATGAAGCCACACATTCATTTTATACAACATTTATGGTGTTGATACAATAACTGTACTCTAATAAATGGTAATGTGCCTATTGACATGATACTTGGGCAAGACAAATAAAACCACAATGAGTAAAAAGCAATTAGCAACACACTTTCTTGAAAAAGAGGTGCTCATTAACTGATTATTTTTCAATACGCTTGAACTGAAAATTTAAATCACAGAAATTCAACAGATAAAAGAAAAAAAAATTAAATATACACATACATATTACTTTCAATTCAATTTGATTACTGGTTTTGCCCTCTTCTCCTCTGAATTGATCACTTTCAGCTTTGCATGTATACCTGCCACCATCAGCTGCACTTGAAGCTTCAATGTGTATTTCAAGAGCATCTTCACTTGTAGTAAATCTATTGGTGTCTATGGTGCTGAGTGCTTGTCCATCTTTATACCACGTGATACTAGCGTCTGGGTCACCATCAGATTTACTACAGGTCAAAGTCACTGATTCACCTTCATAGACACTGCTTACTGAGGCAGACAGTACAGGCTCATCTAGGTCTGATACAAATTATAGTACTCAAATAAATACTTAAAACAAATAATGTACAAGTATAAGGTTACACTTAACTTGTTATTAAATTAGTGATTTAATTGATATTAATTTTAAACAAAAATAGATCTATCAAATGTATCACTTTGTTTACTATAATTTCCAATATGATTTGATTATATAGGTGGATCTGTAGAGCATTTCAATTAACTTTTTTTCTAAAAACCAGCATAAAATTTTGTTGATTTATGCTTTGTAAACTGTTACAACAGTAATACTACTATAATTCTGTCATTATCACAACAAAAATTTTACTTTACTAATATCCAAAAACTGCTTCTAAAAGTTAGATTTTAACCAAACATATCAATTTGTTTGGTCTACTCTATTGCAAAAGCGCCGCCGTGAAAATCACCTCCCTTAACCATTAGCACTTCTTTTGATTTTGCTACGAAACCTGTAACTCAACTAGAGGTCGGATAAATTAGGTAAAAAACAGTTTATAGAAGGTTATAAATATAGCTATTGCAAACCATTTACAAAATATTTGTTTTCAAATATTTGGCCACGTCATACGTCATTTTTTGGTTGAAGTACTTATTATTTTTTACGTCATAGCTTTGCCTACACTAATCCGATTGCTTAGGGTGAAGCAGCACATAAAGCTAATTTTCTTGAGATCATTTATATAAAAATTAACCTAATTGAATAAAATTTTTGTAGTTCTATCAAAAGCATTCAAGAACAAAAACTGCCCGGGCTCACAGCTAGCCAGGGGAATCGGCCAGTGGTGTCACACAGTTTGTGGGGCCCTGGCGCTCACTGTTATTGAGGCCCTAATATGCGAGCGAAGCGAGGGTTAAATTTGCGAGCGGAGTAAACAAACGAATGCTTGGGGCCAGGGGGTGTGTAGGGCCCCGGTCAGGATCCAGGGGTTAAGACCCCCTGGTGGGGTCCGAGGGGGCTTAGCCCCTTCGCGCTAGGAGCTTATGGCATTTATGAACTGTTAACTGCGTTGTCAGGGAACAAAAGTATGGTCCATGACTATTGAAATATATCAGATAATTTTATGACAAAACCAACATAGGTTACATAGGCCAACTTTCGGAACTGGTATAGACCTATAGTAGGCACACTGTATGTACTCTATGTAGATGTAAATTAAAACAAAATAATTTAGTGAAAACAAAACACGTTTAATAACATATATACAAACTGGTAACGCTCGACATCGATCATGTGTGCTTCACAAGACAAACCGCAACATAAACAAAAAACTGCAGCGATCGTTTACATGAGCCCCGAGCAGTGGCGAACCGTGGGGTGAATTGCAGGGTATGCTAGGTATTGGCATATCTAGGATGTACAAGGGGCCGCACGTCCTCTCTTACCCCTGAAAAAAAATACTCGCCCATCCCCCAGTTACGCTCCGCCCACAAATCCTGCTCAAGTAATTAAATAGACTTGCCACAAGTCTCTTATTTTTTATTATTTTTCTCATTCTGGACAGCGCCACCAATGAGAAAGTTAATTTAGAGATAATTTAGAGATAGACGGAATAAGCGACTTGTAAAACACTGAAGTCAGGCACCAGGATGCCAAAAGAATGACGTAATCTTATATTCCGTATTTGGATAAATGGGCGGACTGAAATAAACAATTTCAACCAATCAAATGTTCATATTTTTGGAGCCACGAAACTGAGTCACTCGCCGCTCGCGTCGACTAGTTAGGCATGACTAAATTTAAATAGTCCTCCTTAATAAAACTGGGCTAAAATATTTAGAATAGACCCTAGTAAGACTAATTTTTGGCAATAGCAAAAACAATTAAGCCTAGACTAGATGGCATACCATATATACAAATACAAAAATAATGTTAACTTTCCAGGAGGATGGCTCAGGCCTCGTCTGGAGTCAGCAGGAGTAGTCCCAGGTAACAAGCCCATAAGGGACCCACATGGTGCCCATATGCAGATCTATAT
>NW_022718255.1:39484-41477 GCF_011630105.1 Anneissia japonica | reverse complement strand
GCACCGAACGTAATGTAAAAGCACCGAACGTAATGTAAAAGCACCGAACGTAATGTTAAAAGGGCCGAATAACAAATGCGCCGAACGGAAAAGAGCCACCAAAGGCAGTAACGGCGTTCCATACAAATCTGTGTAGCAGATAGCGGTGAGCAAGGTTCCTAAGTATAGCCTATCAGTCCATGTCGTTCTCAGCAGGCCAGAACTATACTAACTATTTTAATTCAAGTATAGGCAATCAAAAGGGAGCTGGTTAGCGTGTTCTACTCGAGACATCCGCATCTACAATTTTGAAAATTTACCAAAATTGATTAATATGCATGAAGTTAGCCAATCACGTGATATACAAAATCAGTCATGCATACGATATCCCACATCAAATTTGATGTGGGAAATCGTACGCATGAATCGTTTGCCCAGGCCCTAATTCGAAAAAAAAGGAATCGAGTATGGGACGCCAATTAAATTAGGTATGGCGCGCACTAAGTGCAATAAAGAGTGAGTAACCTAAAATTAGGGCCTGGAACCCAGGCTAGTAATTAAAAATCACCTTATTTTGCGAGTTATCCCCTCATAATCACCAATCCCCACTTAACCTTCCTAACACCATCACCTCCCTTCCATTTCAAGACCCGTTACTGATGCTAGGGTCTGCTAGTGATAGGAAAAGTTCGTAAGCCTACTACTATACAGAATCAGGTTGCGTTCTATAGTCAAAATGCAATGCATGTTATTTTTAATACCGGCATGGTTGTCTTTTCTTCAAAAGAATTCTTATTCCTGTATTTTAACAAATTTCAATTCAAATAATAATAATTCAAAGTTTCTTCTATTCCGTCATATGTATGTAAATATATTTAAACTTTAATCGATTCAGGCTTATAGATAGAATTCCCGATCGGCAGTGGATTTGTGAGAAGAGCATGCGCACATACTCTTGGAAGCACTGCTTCCATTCCAGTGTTAAATTGGCTATTTTGACGCCACCACACGGTTGTCACAATAGCAAATTTAAGCGTTGTAGGGTATGCTCTGCACGCGATTTTTTTTCCCGTACGAAACATTTACATGAAACTCCACTCGGGCTGTCTCGGCTGAATCGACCCAAAAATCTCATTGCAGAATTCAGGAGGTCAAAAGGTCATCAACAGATAAACGTCTACAAAACAACTTCTGAGAGAACGTCGCTGTCTAATTTTTAAAAATACATTGATGTTACTATATGTTAATACCAATGGTCGTTTAAAATGACATATAATATTTGATTAAGCTGCACGAGTAATGAAAAGTGTTATTTTAACTTGAGTTACATATCATGACAATTTTAATTTTTTGGTTAGGCCTTGGTTTTGCATAATTAGGCCTACTAAGACGCTTTCTGGGAAAAGCACAAAGAGTAAGGAAAAGCGCGTTTTTCTTCATATGAAACAGGGTGACAGTTATTTTCAAATTAAGAGAAGAGCTCAGAATAGGCAGCTCTAAAATACTGGATGCCATAAGACCTGCCAAAATGGCAGAGCACCAATTATGAATGTAAAAATGAGCTAGTTATTAATATTAGGCATAGTAATCGGCAGTTTCTTGATTACAAGGCTAGACCAAGTTAATTACATGTAATGCCGAAATGATTATTATTATTATTATTATTATTATTGTTGTTGTTATTATTATTATTTTTATTAATTATTATTACCTGTACGTTAAGGGGAACTTAGACAATGGAGGAATTAGAGAACAATTTAAAAAACGACGTTAAGAGGAAGTACACAAAAGATATTCCCCTTGGGCTAGTTATTATTTATAGGCCTAGTAAATAGTATCTGTAGATTCTTCATTGCAAGCCTTAAGCCAAGGTAATTAATGCTGAAATTATTATTATTATTATTATTATTATTATTATTATTATTATTATATTATTAGTAATTATTATTACCTGTACCTTATGGGGAACTTAGACAATGGAGGAATTAGAGAACAATTAAAAAAACGACGTTAA
>NW_022718255.1:36096-37681 GCF_011630105.1 Anneissia japonica | reverse complement strand
ACACGTACTACGCGTACTACACGTAGTACGTGTAGTACACGTACTACACGTAGTACGTGTAGTACACGTACTACGCGTAGTACGTGTAGTACACGTACTACGTGTAGTACGTGTACTACGCGTACTACGCGTGGTATTTTGACACGGTTGTACTAATCGCGTAGTACGTGTATTACGCGTAGTACGTGTACTACGTGTAGTACACGTACTACGTGTACTACACCTACTACGCGTAGTACGTGTACTACGTGTAGTACATGTACTACGTGTAGTACGCGTAGTACGTGTACTACGTGTAGTACACGTAGTACGCGTAGTACGTGTACTACGCGTAGTAGTACGTGTACTACGCGTGGTATTTTGACACGGTTATACTAATCGCGGTAAAACTGTGTCAAAATACCATGTACAGTACGCGTAGTAGTACTCTTGAAATTAATTCCCTTTTTATCGGGCCATTCGTCTTTCTGGCTATCCTACTTCCTCCTCTCTCTGGCTACAGGAAATTCTGAAGGAGGGGGGTAAAAATGTTTGTAAATGAGCTCCTTTCTTGGGGGGAGGGGGTTCCCAGAAATTTTGATTTCTAAATGACTGGAAATGTCACTTTGTTGACTTCTGAGGTGTATTATTAGTGGCTTTAAATTTCCTCAGAATTCAAGGTTTTCCTCCTCTTAAAAACAATCAGGCAAAAGCAGGATATGATTTGATGCATCAAAGTAGTGGGGTTTCTTAGTCCCAAAAAATGGCATGATACTTCAAATTTGAGTAGAAGCATGAAACTTATATATGTCAACTCACATTTTCCACTATTTTCATGTTTGTAGGACGTATATTTACTTACTTAAATCTACAGTACAGAGTTAGAAGCAAAGTGACCAAATTCTTCAGTAATTAGCAATGCAGTAGCACAGAGAACTCTATTTGTTTTTGTTAGTGATTAAAAGTCATGCATATTCCTATAGGGGTCAGTGCATTTGTCCGAAGGTCAAGTTTTTTTTGTTTTTTTTTCTCGAACTAAGCTCAGACTGAAATTCCTTGAATATCATACTTCTATTCCAGCAGGTGGACCCACTAAATGTTCAAATAAGTTGGAAAAATATTTGGTATTACATGTATATTTCAACCAATAAAATAGTCACATAAACGTCACACAATTATTTCATCAAAGCACTATTTTCCCGGCGTACAGCCGTGAACATGTATTTCTGATAGGGCTGGCAAAGTACGCAAATATCTCCTAAAGTATTCAGTTTTGGGTTCCTATTAAAGTTGAATAGGAAGTAGTACTTCTCCATCATTTTCCACCATTTTTGTTATGTTTAAAGGACGTATATTTCTCGAGTTATGAGGAATCGGCATTTTTCTGAGGTCAAAGGTCAAATTTGAAATGCTCTCAAATCTTAAAATTGTTGAATTGCCGATGTGAGTTTCTATACCAAGTTTCATGCTTCTATCCCAATTTGAAGTATCAAGGGTCTAAGGAACCCACCTAAAGGGGGAAAATGACCCAAAAAAGAGAATTTAAATGCAGGAGTATCAGAAGCTAATGTGGGCCTAGACGTATCACACATAACCTCTGCTATAC
>NW_022718255.1:33468-35769 GCF_011630105.1 Anneissia japonica | reverse complement strand
CATTGGTGCTCTAGTTGTCATCGTTGGTGTTATGGTGGAACTGAAATCAAAACTGAACGTCTGTGTTCGTAGCTGTCGTCGTCATCATCATCATTCTCGTTAGCTGAATCAATGTCATTAAAGAATTGAGAGAAATCATCATCATAATCTTATTAGCAGAAATTAATTAATGGAAGCATTAAAACAATAAACAGAAATATTTGTACATTACAGATCAAGCCTGTGTTTATTCAATAATCATCGTTTTATTATTTGGGTGGGCATAAAAGTATTTTTAATGTATTTGTTTCTTAAACATTTCAACATACAGCAGGGGCTAATCAAGAATTTTTCAAATGTGAAAATTCAGTGAAAATTGGTTGAAATCGGCTCAGTAACAAAGGAGAACATCCCGGACACACAAACCCCAATTTGCCTTTTATAGATTATAGCCCTTATATAGATGTACCACTCCTATGTGTTCCATCGATGTAAAGGTGTAGTTTCCAAAATAAATAAATAATTATAAATAATGTTAGATGCAGTTCAGTAGATATTAGACGTTATACGTACAGTAAATTGGTGGCGCTATACTAATAGTTTACGATGGTCATGATGCTAACACGTGGTGTTTTGACACAATTTTACCGCGAGTGGTACAACTGTGTCATAATTACTACACGTAGTACGTGTACTACGCGTAGTACGTGTAGTACGCGTAGTACGTGTAGTACGCGTAGTACGTGTAGTACGCGTAGTACGTGTACTACGCGTAGTACGCGTAGTACGTGTAGTACGCGTAGTACGTGTACTACGCGTAGTACGCGTAGTACGTGTAGTACGCGTAGTACGCGTAGTACGTGTACTACGTGTAGTACGCGTACTACGCCTAGTAATTATGACACAGTTGAACCGCCATACTCTGACTTCCATTGACTCACTGAATAAGTGATTGGCTGATATTGAAGACCAGACATGCGGAAATTCTAAGTACGATGCGATAGGCCCGACTGTGACTTATCCTAGGTACCAAAGTAGGCTAAACATTGAAAAACTTTGCTATTCCAATGAATAGCATTCCACTCGAAAAATTAGGGTGTAAATAGAGAGGATCCTGACTAAGAAATGCTAAATAAAACGGAGAAACGGTACTACTATATTGTTTTTATTTGTTTTAGCCAGGGTATGCACTGCATACCTTGCTTGCCTTGACGGTCCGCCACTGGCCCCGAGATAATGCGGTTTCTGTATATACTGTACCCTAGGAGGCAGACCAGGTTTTGTATGCACTCTGAGGTGCAGAGAATTTGACTTCAGAAATTGGTTCAGGGTGGTCCAAGAATCATTTTTGGCTTGGTAACATATTTTCCAAAATGTGGCAAAAGGTCAGGGTCAAAGGTCAAAACTATAAGGTCCTTATATCTCCGCAACCACAGGTGGTAGGGAGTTGAATTTGGTGCCAAATTGTTCGGAACATGCATATTTCTATTTGCTCTAATAAACATTTTACTTAAAAAAATGACCGGAAATGCCGTTTCTGAACATTGACATGTTTCAAGGTCATGCCATATGGTCCTTATATTTCCACAACCACTGGTGGTAGAGAGTTAACCGTGGTGTCAATTTGTTCGGAAAAGTCATGTTTCTATTTGGTCTACTAAATGAGTTTGCTAAAAAATGATTGGAAATGCCATTTCTGACCTTTGACATATTTTATATATCATAACCATTGAGTCGTTACTATCTCCGCAACCACTGGCGATAGAGAGTTATGTTTGGTGCCAATTTGTTTGGAACCTTGATGTTTCTATTTACTCTAATAGACATTTAAAAAAAAAGAGTGGAAATGCTGTTTCTAACCTTTGACATGTTTAAATGTCATAGCCTTAGTCCTTATATCTCCTCAACCACTGGTGGTAGAGAGTTAATTGTGGTGACAATTTAATCGAACATTCATGTTTCTATTTTTATCTATTATATATCATTTATATATATCTAATGGAATACGGTAGTTTGCTAAAAATGGCCGGAAATGCTTTTTCTGACCTTTCACATGCCGACATATATTATTATTAAGGCATAATTATGCTTATCTCTGTACATACTTGCTGTAAAGACTTAATATTGATCTCAAATTATTCATTTACACATGTTTCTGTTTACTTTATTATCATTTGTTAAAAAACGTAATATGTTTATATATACTACTGCATGTATCTCTACCAAAAGATCCAGGCTTTTTTCCCATAGCATTGTTGTTTTTCAGTACTATGCCTTTTAATACATTATATATATATACATACATATATATATATATATATA
>NW_022718255.1:29925-33173 GCF_011630105.1 Anneissia japonica | reverse complement strand
TGCATACAGCATGCATACATACATACATACGTACATACATTATTACTATTTATACATATTACTTTTTTTTAACAGCAAGTATGTACAGAGATAAGCATATATATGCCTTAATAATAATAATAATAATAATAATATGTCGGCATGTCAAAGGACAGAAACATCATTTCCAGCCATTTTTTAAGCAAACTGTTTCATAAAGACCAAATAGAAACATGAATATTCCGAACAAATTGACACCACAATTAACTCTCTACCACCAGTGCTTGCGGAGATATTAGGACCATATGGCTATGACCTTGAAACATGTCAAAGATTAGAAACGGCATTTCCGCTCATTTTATAGCAAAATCTTCTATTACAGCAAATAGAAACACGAATGTTCCCAAGAAATTGGCACCAAAATTAACTCTCTACCACCAGTGGTTGCGGAGATAATCACGACTCAATGGCTATCTTATATAAAATATGTCAAAGGTCAGAAATGGCATTTCCGGTAATACTTTAGCAAACTCTTTTATTAGACCAAATAGAAACATGAATGTTCCGAACAATTTGGCACCAAATTCAACTCTCTACCACCTGTGGTTGCGGAGATACAAGGACCTTATAGCTTTGACCTTTGACCCTGACCTTTTGATCTTTCCCCACATTTTGAAAATATGTTACCAAGCCAAAAATGATTCTTGAACCACCCTGAACCAATTTCTGAAGTCAAATTCTCTGCACCTCAAAGTGCATACAAAACCTGGTCTGGCTCCTAGGGAATGATGATGCCATGACAGTGTAATTTCAATGTTTAAAACTGTCGGGGCTGCCGTGAATGAAACTATGGTATTATAGTAAGCAATTAGTAGAGCTCTGCATAGTACACTATAGGAAAATTATTGTACGAAGGTTAGATTTAATTCTTGAAAAAATTTCCTGAGGGCCTGCAAGGCCCGAAGGAAATTTTTGAATGATTAAATCTAACCAAAGTATAATAATTTTTCCGTTTAGTGTACGATGCATGCTCTACTAATTGCTTTATAAGTCAATCGCCGTCTTTTTATTTTAGTTTTTTATAACCAACTGTTGTAGCAGCCATCCTTTAATTGCTATAGTGATGTGATCAGTATACGTGTATGCGTATTTACATTTAGCTGTGCGTACGCTGATTTTGCTCCTGCAGCCTACGCGTTTAACTCATCAGCAGTACAGTACGGATACGTTGAATAACTATTGTGTTAGAAAGAAATTGTTTGTAATGCTATACACCATTTTATTTGGCCTAATTTGAAACAGCGCCGCCAACGTCAGGAATACGATTTTTTATGCTTGGGGTACAACGATCGCGACCTCGCTATATTTATCCTATTGATTGTTTACATCGTAGTTAATACTTACAGCTCCAAAATCTTATTATACAGTATATTATCACATTTTGCTTATTATTGTCCTATATATACATTTATTAATTATCTTAAGTGTGTATGATGGTGGACATTTGGGAAGAAGACGTTCGTGAGTGGCCTGTTTTGAACTTTAATGGTAAGATTTTTAGGCTGATAATTTCGTTTTGTGATGGGCTCCCACGTGAGTCACGTAGAGGTAAAAGTAGCGTTTGTCCAGCTAGCTGTGCTTGTTGAATATGCTTCGTTAAGCCGACCCTGGCCTGGCTTCTCCAGATTCGGCTCAGTTTATGAATAGTTTATTATAACTTCACTGGGTTATATTTTACTACAGTTGCAAATATTGTTGGTGGAAAATATAGCCGTATATATATATAGGCCTATTCAAACTTTATTTCAAAAATAAAAAACAATAAATATACAATTTCTGTTCTTGTGACGGGGCCCTAGGCCTATTTATGTTGCATGGTATAAATAACCGCTAGGCCCCTATACATAATTAAATGAATGAATGGTAATCCATATTTTAAAAAATTGATCTTGATCTTAAACAGATACAAATTATTTATTTTTATTTACTTATTTGAATAATATAGTAATTTTTTTTTTTTTTGCATTTATTTTCAGATATAACTGATTATTTTGTTAATGCCCCTGCATGTGATGATCAGCCAAATCATAACTACAGAAGTATTCTTGAAGGACAAAATTACTTCAACTCTAACTGGATCGACACAGTGTACCACAAGTACAGATCTGTACAGTGCCGGATCATTGATCTAAAGTCCAAAGTCCGTTACTCTCAAACTATCGGAAGGGAACATGATGTTCAGATTACAGTTAATAAAGATGCCAACCAAATTATTGATGTGGACTGTGACTGTATTGCTGCAAGAGGCAAATGTTGCAGTCATACTGCTGGCTTAGCCTTCAAAATCCTTGAAGCTAACAAACAAGGCTTAATTGGCAAAGCTTGTACCGACATGGCAATGGTATGGAATCGAGGAACAAAAAGGAATGTGGTACCTGATTCGGTAGAAAATATCAGAAGCGGCGAAAAGAGGCTATGCTTATCATCCAACTTTCTTGAGTTCGAAACTGATGAGGACATGAAAAAACATCATAACAGCAAGATTATGAAAGAACTAAGCAACATTCCAGGCTTATTATTGAACCACACTGTTAATACTGAACGGGTTTGCTTCACTCCAGAAGTGAAACAAATCAACCATAATGATCATTCTTCTGGTGAGCTACGCTGCAGTGCTTGTGAAAAGATATATACTGAATATGTTTTGTTGAATGATAGTAGAGCATCACATTTAGCTGTTGAAACAGCACAACAGGACTCGGCTTTGTGGACCTCGCAACGCAAATTAAGAATAACTGGGAGTACGGCAGGCTCCGTACCAAAAAAGGAGACAACTGATGTGTCACGTTGGATACAAGACCATATGCAGCCTCGCTTTCATGGTAACAAAGCTACGCGGTATGGTTCAAAGTTTGAACCAATAGCGAGGCAGTGCTTCGAAGACTTGACTAACTGTAAGGTTTCTTCAACAGGACTTGTTTGTCGGCCAGAAACCAGTTGGTTAGGTGCCAGTTTGGATGGCATTATCGATGATGAAACAATATTAGAAATAAAATGTTTAACCAAGGAAAAGTTGGGCAAGTTTGGTGGTACTGTCAAAGGGGTAATACAGGGGGGTAAATGGGATGTTAAAATGGTAAATGGGAGGTATGAACTAAAGCAAACTGCAGCAGCAAGTGGTTATTACTATCAAGTACAGGTTGGCATGTTTTGTGCCAGAAGATCAAAATGTAAATTTTTTGTTTGGAGTGAAGTTGACAATGTAATAG
>NW_022718255.1:25535-29694 GCF_011630105.1 Anneissia japonica | reverse complement strand
ATACTGTGTTGACACGTCTTTGTA
This sequence comes from Anneissia japonica, assembly GCF_011630105.1. Lineage (NCBI taxonomy): Eukaryota > Metazoa > Echinodermata > Crinoidea > Comatulida > Comatulidae > Anneissia > Anneissia japonica. The sequence goes on along the minus strand of NW_022718255.1, from coordinate 29,670 downwards.
TTTTGGCTCCACATCGACGTCCATTGGCTGTACTATTTCTACATCCATCCTTTCATCCGGTGGTACCTTATTGTGAACATCTACGTTTGTGTCCATTTTTGTTTGGACACGAGTTCGCTGCCGGGGAGCACGCCTTCCTGGACTTAGTTTCCAATTACTCTGTAAATAAAGCAACCAATAAATTATAATTAAATTTAAGAAGCATGTTTATTAATTTTTGGCTTATTTTTTAATAAGAAAAAAATCTAATCTAATTTTAAAAGACACACAGTTAGGAAATAACTTACATGTAGAGAATATCCAATGTGCAGCGTCGGATATGGATGTCCTTTTGACGGCTTTCCATCAACAAAGTGAACAGAACAAACCTGCAAAAACAAATACAAAATAATCAGTTGAGTGAGTCTTCAACTTCATTTTTTCACATAGAAACCCACATAATCGTGGCTTAAGATTGATTGAATCATGGGGTTTGTAATTAGTACACAACTCCTTTGCCTGAATCAAGGGCCGTATTGCTAGGCCTAGACCCTCCTCCTACGAAAATGGGATGCCAGTGGGAAAGTGTAGTGGTTCACTACTACAGTGCTAGGTTGTTGGACGCTCTCCTGAGACCGGGCCAATTTTTACACAATAAAAATTATAAACAATTTTCAACTTACTCTGTGATAATCTTTAAGATCGTTGAGAGTTAATTTTGTGTTTAAATTTTTCACCCATTCTTGACGATGGGCTTGTGGAAACCGATGGAGCTGGTAGGGCTGACTGAATACAACAGGAGCAATCCTTGCGAAAAAATCCCTGGTTGGGACACAACTCGTTTTTCCATTGTTGAAGCTTAAATTGGCTATTACTGCAGCCATTCACCTGGCAAATCTTTCTTGCACCTTTTCCACTCATTCTTTTATTCCGGAGAATAATGGCTTAAAGTATTTCACAAAAGAATTTAAAAACAAAAGAAAACAATCGCTTCGCTACTCTACTTCACTGTACTGTATGTAAAAGCATAGGCACTTCCGGGTATCACTGGTACACCGCGGTGTCGTTGTACCCCAGGCAAGGTTGCCAGGTTAACGAAAGTTTTCTATCCAATTATCGCGAAAATGGTGTATAGTGATAGACTTTCGTCAAAGAAATAAACATTTCAGCATTTGAGGGGGAATATAGTCACTGACGTCCTTTCTGGTCGGTGCATGCGGACAGGTAAAATCGTGCGATGATTTCATAACTAGGCCAGGCTACGGCCTATGTCTAGAATAGTAGGAGAAGGCCCAGGCGGCCTGCCTGGCCGTAGGCCTACATCTACATTTGTTCCTTGAGTCTTTAAAATAGGTCTAGAATATTTCTATTAAACGTTCAGTTTATAAGGGTCCATTGATTCAATGAATTCCTTAATTGTTCATACTTAATATTGAATTTGAAGTAACTTTTTTCGGGTTCTAATTAAGCTTGTTTTACGAAAGTAATTTTTAATTACAATTCAATTTTTATCGCGGTGCGCGATGTATTCGCGGTGAAGATAATGAAGAATTTTTTTTGCACACGAACCTGAAAAAAAAAATCAAGCCGAGCGTCCAATAATAAAAAAAAATATTGGACGCTGGGGAATAGGCAAATAACATTGAGAGTTACAGTGATGACGTCACGATTGACTTATAATTTATATCATATTTTTTTTAACTATAATGTCCGGGGGCCCTGGCGCTCTGCCCCTTCCCCCCATCAGCGCCCCAGCGTGACATCACTGGAATTGGTGTGTTCCATTTTCTGAACTGAAGAATTAATGATACCTGCTGTATCAAATACTTGTCAAAATTTATCAATGAATATGATTGTGGACATTCTTATTTCTACAGTATTATGCATAAATTGGGAATGTATTTTCAATAGTGTTTCACTAATGATTGATCGTTTAAAAAGGTAATTTTTATATATTCTTTTCGGATAATGAAATCGCCCAAACACTGCGCTGTGCAGCGTGCTCAATCTGCTCATATTTGGTTTTTTTTTACACACACACATTATTAAAAATGTTTTGTTATGTGGTCAAAATGGCCCATAACCAATTGATATGATCAACTTCAAGTATTGAAATAGCTATCGTTGTGATAAAGGGTCCTATACCCTGTATCAAGACCGTGACTGAAACTCGCGCACGCGCACTATTACACTTTCTTTTCTTGTATTGACGCGAACATACGTGTGCAGCTAGACTGGGTTCCAGTCCCTAATCTTTGTCTTAATCAGTTGAAATGCTTAAGAATAAATCGATTTTGGCACAAATGGCGTTCCATAGTATACTTTTTCTGGGATTAGGATCTGGGATGTACTACGAAAAATCCATAAATTAGAGACTTGTGGCATGTCTAGTGTGCAGCATGCTCAATCTGTTCATATTTGTTTTTCTTACACACGCCCAGTATTAAAATGTTTTGTTATGTGGTCAAAATGGCCCAAACCAATTGTTTTGATTGATTTGATGACCTCAAATATGGAAATAGCTGATCTGAATGAATTTATTTTCTACTATTGATGCGATGAATACCGTTCATCTATTTATGAATATTCTTGGTATTCAGTAATTTTGCTCGCTTACAGAACAATTTTAAAATTTGTGAACAACTTTTATCGAAATGTAATCAATACAGAATGTAAATGTTCAATACTTACAAATTACAGTGAGGATTGAAGGATCTGAATATATGAAGTTCGTGCTTCCTACATGTATCTGACATCGAAATTTTCTGTCAGTATCACTCCTAACTGGCTTTGTGATAACCAGGTCTGCATTCACAGGACTTGTTCTTAAGCTGTAACGTCCATTTACAGTCTTTACACTATTTACAATACTAATTTTATTAGCTTCTCCAGTTTTATTTACTTCATTCCATATGACTGACAAAGGTGGATCAATAAATTGTGAATAGTCACATGGTATCACCACTTCACCATCACCTTCTTTGGCCACTTTATTAGATGTTACAACTGACTGGCTATATACTATTAAAAAAAATAAAAAAACACACAAAAACACTTTCATTATTGTAATTATGTAATTGTAAGTAAGAATGAGACTTGGAAATTTTGGTCTTGGAAAAACTATGATCATCACAAGTTTGAATTCTTATAATTTATCTACTTGGTATGGATTTACTTACTGACTTTATACAATTGCTCCAGTTGTATTACAAATAAAAAAAATGTGACTCCAAAATTGATTAATGACCAGCGTCCGATTTACCCAGTGTTGCATCGTAAAATGCGACGCGTTTTAAACTAATTGCGAAGCACTTTCACAAATGCATCACAATAAAATGCGATACAATTATTTGCCTAGAAATACCCGCTCAGTCTTCAGCAAGGCATGGCTCTCAAAACTCCGTATAAATCATTCCGATGAATAAGCCGCGAATTTGACACACGATTTTCCCCCAAAAATTAGGGATGCGGTCTATACACCGGTCATAACCTGCTCTAAAAAAATTCCAGATCGCGAAAATCTGGCGCCGCTTGTCTAGGTTAGGCCCAGGCTGGCCCAATTCATATTAGCCTAGAGTAGGACCGGTCTGTAGGCCTAGTATTTACTGTATTTGTAATAATACTCACTACACAGTGCTGAACTACGTTTTCTAATACGACATTCAAGCAATGGTTTGGGTTGTCTAAATAATTATTTTCATACTACGTTCATTCATAAACAATTTTGAAACACATCGTTTCTGTTTGAACCCGCTTCGCTCAAAACAATAACAAACTATTTTTTGGCAATTCGGTCCTAGAAGTCACGTGCGAGCTTCATTTACGATGTCGCAACAAAACACAAACACAGGCTTGGTGGACAAAAAAGTCCCGATAAAATAGCGCAATATTCTTTGTTTACATCGAGTGCACACCCACACACACACGCACACCCACACACACACACACACACACACACACACCAGGTTAGGTACATGAGCTAGTGTTTTACTTAAATGCTTTTGTTGAAAAATAAAGACACTGAAAGTACGTGTCATATTTATTCATATACTTACATATAAGTATATATATATATATATATATATATATATATATATATATATATATTTCAAATTTTAGAGTGATTGCAATTGATCATAATGCCAGTTGGAGCGAT
>NW_022718255.1:6480-25491 GCF_011630105.1 Anneissia japonica | reverse complement strand
TTGGACTCAATATTAGGAACGTTCTCCCAGTACACTAAATTAAACCAATGGCATTTCAATTTATTCTGGATAAATCATTTGGCTTATTTATTGGGGCTTGCCTCTAAAGTTTAGTTTTGGCCTTCCTGATTAAATGAGGTCCTAATTGGCAACTGCCGCAAACTCCTCAAAGACATCGACAACCAAATTCACTTTAGGACTAGAAGGCTAAAAAGAGACCTTCCTATATCTGAGTTTCAAAACAAACTCAAGATTATTGCCAAGGATTGCCTTTAGCTTTCCAAGGAACTTTCCCTGAGGAGACAACACAAATTTGGTCGAGACAATATCTCTTCAACACAAGTGATCCAACCTTCGCACAATGTTTGGCTTTCACGTAAACCTAGAAGGTTCATTCGGCGCTTTAGTGATAATCCGCGCAACACCACGGATACAGTTGTTCAAATGAACTGTCAGCTTTCCGAAGGAGAAACCAAACTTCTATCCCGAGGACTCAAATTTTGCCCAAAACCGAGGCAGGCTGACCCACAACAACTATTTTTGGATCTGGAAGCTTTCTTCCGACGTTTAAGATGCCGTGAATTTTTCGCCCCACACAAAAAATTCTATACACAATTTTTGGATTGCTACACAAAATAAAAAGTGCATAGCAGTTTTTTCTACACACAAAAAGTGCTGGAAATCGAACGCTGCCAATGACAATGTCAATTTAAGGGGTCGCCTTTATTTAATATCATGCAACTTTTACATAAAGGGCCTACACTGACATTAAAGTGAAAATGCCATACAAAATAAGATGCTGGCAAAATTGCAAGTTCTTGAGTATGAATACTTGATCAACAGGAAATTTATTATATGAATAATATATGATAGCGAAAGAAATATGATAAATAATATGCAATCTCTACAGAGTTGCCTCAACTTACCATTAGGTACACTCAGCAACAGAAGTAAAACCAAATACAGTAAGAACTGGAATAGATGCTGAATATAAACAAGAAATAATATACAAATTTACACTACATTATTATTAATTAATCTTTTAAATTTCTTCATGTTATTATTCTCCTTTTAGTGTTTGATGTCTATTCTTAAGACAATGTTTTGGCATTGAGCATCATGTAATTGTGTTATTGTAATTTTTTACCCTAACTTATAACTTATACAGACAATGTTCTTGAATCTTTAGTTACATAGACAATATTTTACAGTTGTTGAGGCAGTGAGGACGGGCTTGCCTAGATCTGAAAATTTATAGAAATTAATACTTTGTATGATAAACAAATAAAGGAAAAATATTGCTACTGATCTAACTGGCCGGACCTGTTTTAAATAAATCGGTGAATCATTTCAAATAATTTGCTAAACATTATTCAACACTGTCTAATATACCGGACATTTATATGCTAAAATATAAAAACATTTACTTTCTTTGTACATTAATTGAAAGAACTAAAATACGTTTTATTTATTTATTTATTTTTATTTCAACAATATTTTACGAGGGTTGTCCATCCAGTCGGAGCTGATCATTAGGAACCCTCAATACATAACACAAGTAACAAAGGAAATATAAATAGAAAAACAAAGAAATTAAAATGAAAAATATATATATATATATAAAATATTTAAAAAAATGAATAAATAAATTTAAAAAAAACTAAGTAACAAAGGAAAAGAAATTATTACATATAAATATATTATATAAATAAAAATTTTAATTAAAATCAAATTGACTATAAAATAATTAAAAGCAGAATAATAAGGCACAAAAAAAGCAACAAATAACGAAGTTAAAAATAAAATTAAAAAAAAAAATTATATATATTTATAAGTTATAAGAACATAACACAAGTAACAAAGGAAATATAAATAAATAAACAAAGAAATTAAAATGAAAAATTATAATAAAAACCAAGTAACAAAGGAAAAGAAATTATTACAATATATATACATATTGTATAAATAAAATTTAAAATAAAATCAAATTAACTATAAAATAATTAAAAGCAGAATAATATGGCAAATAAAGAAAAGCAAAAAAAAATGAAGTGAAAATAAAATTTTAATTTAAATTTTAAAGTTTAGGGCCAGCCTGAAGGAAAAAAAGAGACAGAGGGCTCACTGGGGAGAGAGAGAGACAGACAGAGGGAAAAAACTAAACCAAGGAAAGAGAGAGATAGATTTTGAGGTTAGATTAAAGGATGAGATGCTTGAAGAATTTCTGATTTTTTAAGGGAGTGAGTTGAAGAACGAGGGGGCATTGAAGCTGAAAGAAAGTTTAAACAGTTCTAAGCAGGGCCTAGGAATAAGGAGATCACCTTTAGTAGTCTGGCGAGTATTCATGCGGCCATTAGCAATGATTTTAGTGATGGATTGACAGATAGTTTGAGGAGCGATATTGTGGCCTTAAAATTTAGGCAGCCAAGTTGAAACTGATATCTGAGTTGATTAGGAAGAGTGTTAGCCTTTAGAAAGTGAGAGGAAAATAATTGAGTAGTTGGACGGAGATTCAATAAAATTCGTATAGCTTTGTTTTGAATTTTTTGAACTTTGAATGTGGTAGAAGGTTTAGATCCCCAGACAGCACAGCAGTAATCAAGTCTAGAAAGAAATAAAGAATTAGGCCTATATAAAAGGTGAAGAGAGGATGAGTTAGTGAATTTAGAGGTACGTGCAAGTAGGTAGACAATGGAGTTCAGTTTTTTGCAGAGAGGGGAAGTGTGGGATTTCCAAGTTAGACTATTATCAATGATTACACCAAGGTGCTTATGAGAAGTTACAGATTGAATATATGTATTATCTAAATGAAGGTTGATTTTGTTATTATGAACTTTCAGTTTGTTAGAAGAGCCAAGGAGCATAGATTTGGTTTTATTGACATTAAGTGTTAGTTTACTAGATTTGAGCCACACAGAGAGTAGATGGAGAGTAGAGTTTCTGTTCTATATGTTGAAGTGAGATGTTGCTGTAGTAGATGATTGTGTCATCTGCATACATATCAACATTGATGTTAGGATAGATAGTGGTAAGTGCAGTCGGAAGGTCATTAATGTAGATAGAAAAAATAAAAGGGCCTAAGGTCGAACTTTGAGGGACACCTATAGAACAAGCTTGAGTCGAAGAAAGAGTTTGACCAAAGAGAACTTGCTGAGAACGGTTGGAAATAAAAGAATGAAGCCATGAGATTGTTGAAGGGGAAAAACCATAAAAGGGAAGTTTAGAAATGATGATATTGTGATTAAGAGTGTCAAAAGCTTTTTTAAGATCGATGAAGAGAGTGCCAGTTAATTTTTTGTTGTAAGTGTTATGCAGCCAGTTATCATAAGTACTGGTAAGTGCGGTTAAAGTTGAAATGATGATTATAATTGACTCCTCTAGCCTTATGATAACTATGTTTAAAACACAATCAATTATGCTTTCATTAATAAATATTTAATAAACAAACAAATACATACTCGAGGTTATGCAAGTATGAACATTACAGTCATGTTAACTGATACTGTATAAATACTATTTATTTTGCTCTAAATTAAATGGTGTCCCTGCTCTGATAAAAAAAAAAAAAACAAAACCAACATACAATGTTGATTTGTACTTTGTAAAATATTGCTACTAATATATTATTTTGTCCTAGTAAAATTTAAAATAAATTAAAAAGTGGAGTTACTGATTTTTAATTGTTTTCTATTATTTCAGGTCCTGGGTTCAAATCCCAGGATTTGTTTCTTACTTCAATCTCACTTTTAAAATATTCTGTGTAGAGCAAATAAAGTTAAAAATATGGAAAATCTGAATTTCGTTTAATAGATTTATGTACTCCAGTTATACTGTACAGTTTGCTTTCCAATTGAAAATTCAGTTGTAAATATTTTATTACTTTTACGATCACCTCTGCCAATAATTAGTCATTGGTTTTACGGGTTTGTTTGTCCTAACTTTTATAAAGTTTGTCCAAAAAAATAATTTCATGGATTGATATGTGGTAAATACAACTTAATAATTTACTATTTTTGAACTGTTAAACATTTGTACGTATACTCAATACAGGATGCAAACATGCCGTACTTACAATATACAGTAAGGATGAAAGGATCTGAAAATATTAAGTTTCCGCTTTGTGTCAGTATCTGACATTGAAATCTTCTATTAGAATCATTCCTTACTGGCTTAGCGATAACCAGGTCAGCCTTTCCAGGAGTTCTTCCTAAGCTGTAACGTCCATTGACAATCTTTGCATTACTTACAATACCAAATATAATTTCTTCTACTTCAATTACTTCATTTAATGATCGAGAAAGGTGTATTAGAAACTTGTGAATAATCACATGGTACGTATCACTGCTTCATCGTCACCTAAGCCTTCTTGGGCCACCTGTTTAGATGTTGTCACAGGCAACGTGTCACTAAAACGATGCATATACATTTTGTTGGTGTAGTCTTTGTTGTAAATTATAAATTGAACATAATATGTTTAAATAATATTTTTTCAGTCGCTAGTCATAATTATAAGTCAATCGTGACGTCATCACTGCGACCCCCAATGTTATTTGATTATTCCCCACCGTCCAATAATTTTTGAGTGGCTACTGAAAGTAGCTACTATGTCATCGAATGGTTACCGAGGTAAGTGACTGTGAATCTCGGTACCAGTCGACACATTTGATCACGAGCCGAATACCAATCAACGCTCGTAATTAATTTGGCGAATATTTCCGATAAAATGCAAGAAGTTACGAATGCGGGAGGTTACGAATGTTACAAAAATTATTCGACACTCAGCGGATCCTTTTAGTTTTATGTTATGTTAGGTACCTGTCTCCACATTTTTTTTATGTACGATGCCAAGCAATAGTAAGTTCTGTGTAGGTAGACCATGCTTGAAATTATGAAACAGGTAGCAAAATTGTAAACCAATAATACTGCAATTGTGCCCTTAAGGTATGTAAATCTTCATTAAAAAAAATCTATAGTCATTTTCATATTTTACTAAATATTCACCATCAATATTTAACTTAGCATTTTATACTTTATCATTTCAGGTTAATAAACTGAAAAATATGGGAAAAAGAAGACATGGGAAGCCTACATTCATAATGTAGGCTGCTGTCTCCAGTTGAAAAAACAAACACAAATCAGTACATCAAAATGTAATTACAAACCACTGCAGAAACTTTTTTAAGAAACTGTTTTTCCGCTTCAAATCACACTGAATTCCAGAACTATTGAAAACCAAATTCCAGTGAAGCTGAGCGATTTCGGTACCAATATTCTTATAAACTCAAAAGTTCAAATAAGGCAGTTGGAAGAGATACCATTCCAAATTTAGGAATTTATCAACCCAAAACAATTCTTTGCTTTCAAGTGTATGCAACACTCAACTCGTAACCATAAAACCTAAGGTTATACAGCTTTCAGGAACCAAAACCGTGGAGATCTCTAGGTCCCCGGTTTAATTCCCATCGCTGCCTTTCCTTGTGTTTCAGCTGGAGGGCTGAAATACAAGTTACAATAGCGCACCGTCTTTTGGATGGGACGTTTAAGCCGTTGGTTCCGTGTGCATCTATGGCCCATTTGCACATTAAAGAACGCAGTACACTCTTCGGAAAAGAGTAGGGGATTGTCTCCCGGTGAACTGCCCAATCACCACAAGAAGGACCCCACTGGAAATAAGTTTTCTTCTAGACTTTCATGGGCTATCCTTGGTGTTTACACCGAATAAATCCAATCCAATCCAAAGTTCAACCCAAGAAATGGGGTATGCTGATTGATCCATCGAAAATTAAAATAAAAGCCTTTATTGCTATCTTGTTACAAAATCGTGGATTCAGATTATATAGTTTTTCATTACCCTAAATGCGAAAAAGCGCCGCGGCTCTTAAGAGTATATTATTACCTTGTGTGTAATTAAGCAATTTGGGTTCTAAATACAATGTATACAGTGTTAAGATGAATAAATAACACAATGAATACACAAGTATTTCTTTTTTTCTGTATTAAAGTGTATATTTACTATGACATTGGACCTATGATAGGCCTATTGTACTACGGGAATGTGAGATATGTAACATAGGAACAGGCATGAAAAGCGCCACACCAGTACAGTACAGGTATTTCTTTTTATGAGCGCCGCTCTTGAATAAGCACCGCACTGAAGCCTCCAAATATGTTTTAAGCGCCGCAGCGCTTATTCAAGCTTTTACAGAATAAAGACATTTTTTATTCCTAAATAAAAAGAAGTGTTAAAAATTGTATTTGTATATTTTATTATTTAGTTGACATTTATTATTTAGTTGAAAACTATATACATGACTTTCCTCATATTCACTGTAATTAATGTTAATATTTTTGATAATTAAAATTGATTTATTTGAAAAACAAATGAAAATGTTTCTTTCACCACCCTGAAGCAGATCTGGCATCTCCTTATTCGCTTGAACTTAAAACAACACTAACAAATGGAATACATTAAAACATAATATACAAACAGAAAAAAAAGGCAATTCAGTAGCCACATGTACCTTTTAGGTACCTATTTTTCAATTAGTGGACGCTTGGCTTGATTTGTTTTAGGTTCGTGTGAAAAAAAAAATTCCTCATTTTTTCATCACCGCGAAGACATCGTGCACCGCGATAAAATTGAATTGTAATTTAAAATTACTTTCGTAAAACAAGCTTACTTAGAACCCGGGGAAAGTTACTTCAAATTCAATATTAAGTATGAACAATTAAGAAATCAAATTTATTCGAACGAATCAAAGCTGAGCTTTGATTAGTTGCACATTTTTTCGCTTTGCAAAAACTTGATAGAAATGTGAAATGCGCATGCGCATAAATCGATGCTTTCGATTCGCGCGAATAAATTCGCCAGTGAAAAAAGGCTCATTCAATGAGCCTTTTTTGTTCTACTCACCCTGTTGCGGTTCGAAAATGTCGACCAATATACATAACTACTAATCTTTTGCTATTTATTTTATATAGTCACGTAAAGGTTTCAATTACGAGATGAAATTAGTATGCGCATGAATGGGTTTCGATACAAATCATGAAAGTGTCGACTATTATATTAGCTTGCCTACGAAAAGATAACAAAACATTAACGGAAATACATATGTTCTGTTGACAACAGAACATAAATTGAAAGTAAGATAAGTCTGTTTTACAAAGTGTGTTGACAAATGACACAAAAAGCACTGAGAGCATAGTCTCGAACTCACGACTGACAAACGCCCTACACCTGATGCTAAAATAGTTTTAACTGCATAATAAAAGGCTTAACTTTTACTTTACTACTTACACTGCATATTGTTAACAATCTCATTGTGTTCACTATCGTCCTGAAAGCGAAAATGAAACATTTCTCATTGATTTTTCCTGACCTGTTTGAAGGCCTCACTGATATATAGGCAAAGCATAGAAATAGAGGTGGCTTATGAGATTACAAAGAAGAAGGATAAGAGAGAGAAGTGGGAGAGATTGAAAGAAGTAAAATAATAAATAAAGAAAAGTAGGTCTATACACACTACACAATCAAGCCATCATGTTCATTGGGCAGGATATTTTTTACCCTGAGTGAATTCGCTTTCTTTCTGTACATAGCATTTATATAGTAGTGGATTTTAGACACTGAAAAACAACTGAATGAGGCGACCACAACTGACTGAGGATGAACGAGATGTATTTAAAGAATGTATAAAAAACAAGAAGAATAATGTTCTACTCACCCTGTTGCGGTTCGAAAATGTCGACCAATATACATAACTACTAATCTTTTGCTATTTATTTTATATAGTCACGTAAAGCTTTCAATTACGAGATGAAATTAGTATGCGCATGAATGGGTTTCGATACAAATCATGAAAGTGTCGACTATTATATTAGCTTGCCTACGAAAAGATAACAAAACATTAACGGAAATACATAGTCCTATACAGGTAACTTTCACCAAGGCCGAGATTGTAAATTATTTTGCTTACTTTAGTTCTGTGTTATTGCTTTGCTTGTTTTGAACTTTGCTTTTAAAACGTCAATGCTCTTTCATATTTGTATTCTCTTTTATACACGAAAATGCTGAAGAGTTATTCAAGTACACTTGATGTTCATGTTTGTAATAACCCAGTGTATGTGACCCAATAGTGTGTAACGGAGTTTAGGTGTAGGCGTCTATACATTTTAGGATTTAGGCTCAACCTCTTTTAAGAGAGTATAATACATACTCCAAGTATCGAAATGCACGCCATCGTGTCGGGATTCAATATTTCGACATTAATTATGTCATGACATAATTAATGTCGAAATATTGAATCCCGACACGATGGCGTGCATTTCGATACTAGGAGTATGTATTATACCATCTTTTATCTGATATTAATCAGTGGAACTTTCGGTTTTTGGTCAAACTCTTTTTATATTAAACTTTACCGTACCTTTTTTGTATACTGACACTGGTAATAGTCATTTATAATACGCCTTTTCCTTGCGATTATGAAACGCAAGCCAAGCCTCAATAGTTCATAAAAACAGTGGCAGATATACAATTGGTCATCATTCAGGAACCCCATCCCAATCCCTTTCTCATTTTCGAGGAGTGTAGGCATACGTTGGTCTTTAACGTGCATAGTAACCGTATATTATGGATACGGAACCGACGGTTAGAGCGTCTCATCCGAAAGACGTGCTTTGTTTATAATTGCATTTCAGCAGCTCTTGAGATGAAACAAAATGAGAGCAGCGAATGAAATAGGAACGGGTCTGTTTTTTTAAACAACAACAACAACGACAACGACAACAATAGTGGTAATCATCTAGGCTACGTTCATCCACTGCTGGATGAAGCCCTCCTGAAGCAATTTCCATTTCTTTCTGTCTTCTGCCGATCTATTCCATGATGTTGTTCCCATATATGAGGTTAGTTCGTCTTTCCATCTTCTTATCTGCCTTCTTCTCCTTCTCTTTCCTGTCCGTGGTTGCCATTCTGTTAGTCTCTTAGTCCATCTGTTGTCTTGAATTCTTGATATGTGTCCAGCCTATCTCCACTTCATTTCCTTGATCTTCTCTATGATGTCTTTTACTTTTGTTTGATTTCTAATGATGGCGTGTCTCACTTTAGTGATATGTTCAGCATTCTTTTCTCCATTGCTCTTTGTGTAGTTATTAGTTTTTGTTCCATTTCTTTAGTAGTTGACCATACCTCTGCGCCATATGTCATTTTGGTCAGGATGCATTGGTTGAAGATTTTTCTTTTTAAGGAAGTTGGTATTTCTTTGTTAGTTAATATATCCTTATATCTTCCAAAGCATTTCCAACCTTCCTTTATCCGAACAGGTACTTCTTCTTTCATGCTATCTTTCATTTTCAATGATTGTCCACGATATGTGTATTTCTCTACTCTTTCTATCTGGTGATTTTCTATTGTTATTTTATCTGGTGATTTATAGTTCGTCATGTATTTAGTCTTTCCCGTGTGCATTTGTAGACCAACCTTTTTGCTTTCTTTATTTAAACTCCGTAGCTGGTGTTCTAGATCATTGACTGATGTTATGATAAGTATGACATCGTCTGGAAATCTTAGATTTGTGAGTTGTTCTCCATCTATGTTAATCCCCTTATCTTCTAGGTTTGATTTCTTAAATACCTCTTCCAGTGTGGCTGGGAATATCTTGGGGGACAATGAGCCTCCTTGTCTAACACCTTTTCTTATCTGCACTTTTTTTGATATGCCATTATCTATGTGAATTCTTGCGTTTGCATTCGTGTAAATTTCTTCTACTATTTGTATGTAACCCTCATCGATTCCCATGTTACGTAGTGCAGCAAACATATCCCTGTGTTCAATGCTGTCAAAAGCTTTTTGGTAGTCTATGAATCTCAGACACAAATGGAGTTGAAATTCATTTGTTTTTTCAATGAGCTGGTTTACTGTTTGTAGATGATCTGTTGTGGAAAAGCCTCCCTTGAAGCCGGCTTGTTCTCTTGGTTGTTGTTGATCTAATATATTCTTTAGTCTATTTGGAATTATTCTGGCAAATATCTTGTAAGTATTAGAGAGAAGGCTGATTGGTCTATAGTTTTTTATATCTGTCTTGTCATCTTTCTTGTGTAGTAGAATTACTTTTGCTTCTTTCCATGTGATTGGGATTTTCTTTAATTTTAGTTTAATGATGTCACTTGTCAAATTGTCCTGTTCTGGTGCTTTGTTTTTCTTCATTTTTCTGATGGCATCTTCCACTTCTGTTGGTATTATATGTGGTAGTGTATTTGTTTCTGTTTCGCTCTTCTTTTTTACTGTCTTTGTTCAAGCGTAAATATCTGTGTAGAAGTCCGAACAGATTTCTAGTATTGCTGATCTATCTGATGTTATACTTCCATCTTTCCGTTTGAGTTGGTTGATTCTTGGTTTTTCGTTGTTTAACTTATTTATGTTTTTGGGGTCTCTTCCACTTTCTAGAATTTCTATGATTATTTTATGTTTTCTCTTTCTGGTTCGTTGTCTTCGTTTTTTCCTCACTGTCTTTATAGTAGTGGTAATAATAATAATAATTATGGTGTTTTTGGTTTTATGACTTTGGTATGGTAATGTTTATTGTAAATGTTTATCATTATGTTTCTTGTAATTGTTATCCTGTAATGGTCTTCTTTTTATATAGAGTATTTTGAATTGTATTTGGTAGGAAAGCTTGTAATGCTGCAATTCAGCTTCGGCTGCTATCGTACTGATTGTATAGATTGAATAAAGAATTTGAAAAAAAAATTGCTGGCTACAACCAGCATAGCCGACTATGCTGCTCAAATGAGTGTGGTACAGTAATTTAATCAAAATATTATAATTTAAAAAAAAAAAACAGAAAAGAAAAATCAACATTTTGAGGATAACACAAAAAAGTCGGAAGGCTTACTTCCGTTAACCGATAGCCATTTAATAAAATTAATAAGCATGCTTTAAATAAGTACGAGGGGTAGTTTCGAAACCGTTCCAATAGATTTATTTTGTATTTGTCTGCTAGGCTACTATGTACACGCATTATAAATGACATCTGTACTAAGCCTAAGTAATGACTTCTGATATAGATATAAAGCTTTGCTAGATAAAAATTAATTCCGGAATTTTACTTTAACAACTTTATTAGCCATAATTTCACCTGTGATAGGTCTAATTTCATCACTTAATATTTTAAAGTATTAGCATGAATTTGATTATTATTACAAATAATGTTCATATTAAAGAGCCAATTTTCATTTACTAGTAAGTTATTCATTAGATACTATAACGCGATTTCATTTGTTTTCCAGATACAACGCAGAATCGTCAGCATACAATATAAATTTAAAGTTTACTGCTGCCTTCATGTTATCAACTTACGATCTGTTAAAAAGACAAGGAACAACAGCAATTACAGTAATTAGCAAGATCATTTCTGTTCAGACCCGTAGCCAGGTCATTTAAAGGGGGGGGGGGTTCTCTAGGCGTGGGATCCAGGGCCTTCCTTAAGGGCCACGGTGGGGTCGGGGGCGAAGCCCCCGAAGCCAGAGCAGTTTTTTGTGTTTAATGGGTCTATATAATGTTATAAAAGCAGTTATGCTTTGAAAAAGATCTATGTAATAAAAAGGTGGTAATATAATATAATTAAAAATATTTTCTGAGAATTGGCATGTTTAAATCACACCGAAAAACATAAAAGAAACCCCCTCATCGCATAATCAATATTAATATACTCAACACATTTATTATTATAAAACAAAAAAAGGCTATTCTTCTTCTTCCTCCTCTTCCTCTTCCTATACTTCTTGTTCTACTACTTCTTCTTTACTCTCATTTTGTACACTGAAAATAATAGTAGGCCTAATATTTTACTAAATATATTCTACAAATCTACATATATTGTCATTACTGATAGGGCAGGGCCATCGTTAAATGAAGTCAGTGCCAAAAATATAGCATCATATTCAATATGCCATCTAAAATCATGGGATCCTAAACTTTAATTACAATTATTTGTTATATACTAGGCATATTCGAAATTATTATTTTAAGACTTTAACATAATACATACTGATTAATAATAGCTGAGATTTGATGCACATTTCAGAATTAATAATCGTTTTTAGTATATCTTACTGAATATTTATTGTCTACCAAATGAAATATGAATTATATATGAATCTTTAAAAATACAATTTGTACAATATTAATCTTGTTTTTATATAGATAAATGTCCAATAAATTCTATCTTTCATTAAAAAAAAAAAAACGAAATTCAGCGTGTCTATTTTTATTCCAATCAATGGCGTTTGTAAACGTGCACTGACGTCATCGTCGAATCTCAGGACTTTCAATGGTAAAGCTTGCATGCCTGCCTAGGTCTCAGGCCAACCAATAATAATAAACAAAATGTATTTTTTTAAAATAGGCCTATAGCACATCCTGTACATGCACTTTAACTTTTACAACAAAAGCCTAGGCCTAGTAGTACGTCTTACTGTACTTAGGCCTAGGCCTACACTAATTTGTTGTCGTGGGGTATAATTCTGTCTCTAAATGAACGAGGAGTGAACCTAGCTAGTCAACATCTACGCTAGTCACCATCTAGGCTAGGCTAATTGATTTTGTAATCAATAACCCACCTTAAAGGACTATCTGTCGTTTTATTCTTTACAACAGCCGACGAAAAAAAGTTATTCTACGTTATGAAATTCTTTATCACTAAAAAATTAACAAATTTCGATTGACGCACTCCGTTCTGTTGTGTATGTCTGCTGTTGAAAACAAACTTCCTAGCCTAATTTTGTGACTGGCTATGATGACTGAGATGGACCATGTTGATTTATTAATAATATTTTGTTTGGGATGGAAAAAAGGAGATTCAATTTCCCAAAAATGATCGATCAGCACATAGTTTAGTGTGCGCTATATACAGTATGTACCAGTGTATGAACCAATTATTTTTTATACAGTATTATAAAATTACATATGTGGTACACTATCTAGTTTCCACGTTTAAAGGTAACTATTATTGCCCACAATAAAAAAAAAAAAAAAGCTCCCAGCGGGAGCCATGTGTCTTCAGTGACATAGGTTTTTTGTGGCTACTTTTACTTGTTTTTTGTAGGCTTCTGCTCGAATACTCTTCATTTTTATCTTTAGCTTATGACTTATGAATATTTAAGTTTCAACAGCCTCCCATGGGGCTGTAGAAACAAACAAGAGCAATCACCTACCAGTCCACGCCTTCCTCCACGCTTAAATACGATACAGGCGAAAGTTATTATAGTGGGTTTTTTTGGAAGAGCTAATAAGATAGAAATTGTTAAATAATTAGGGTGTTTTTTTGTACAAAAAAAAATTATTTAGAGTATTCATTTGTACAAAATTAAAATATCTTAAAATTTGAAAAAAAAGTGAATGCCAAGACGTGATTCGAACTCACAGCATTAACTTCTTTAGAACACATCCTTAACAGACCCTGTTAGTGGAAATTTCAGTAATTTACAGTTGCTGAAACTAGGTGTAGGGGGAACCCTGGGGTCCAACTTAAAAAGGGCAATGAATGTTAGTTGTAAAGTTTATGTGTACAAAGTTTTCTGCACCTCCCTTCAAAACTGGCGACACTGGACACTTTTAAAGTTTTGGTAATAAGAACAAGAACAGCAGTGGACCCAAAAAGCATATAGATACACTTTTCTATAAAATAAGAACTCAACATTGCCATTTGAAGAAGGTAAACCTTAATAATGCCAAAAGATGGCCTTATTCAAAATTAGTTGCAAAAGTTGTAAAAGCACATTGACCATGGCACCGAATTGTGGGAGGGTCCCTTTCAAAATAGAAACTTAAAATAAGTTTTTACTAGGCCCAATTTCATCCTTTATAATGTATAAAATACTATACAATACTGTATACAAAAGTGCAACATCCAAAAAATTGTTATTCCTAGATATGGAGGAACACTAATAACATCTTACAGTTGAATAGGCTTGCCACATGAACAAATAGAACAGATTGGATTGGATGCCATATTTTGTTTTCTGATACCACTCTCTCTACACCTTAACAAACTTGCCAAATTGTTGGTTGTTAATACACACAGACAAAAATTGTCACAGGCCTTGGACAAGTATTGGTAAGGTATTTATTAATGATAGATAGCATACATACATAAAAACTTTGTTTTCTCATTTTAAGTGTCTCATAGCATTCTTATCTTTAAATATATGTGAAATATTGCTTTTTGCACATGGCACAAATGAAAAGCCTAATTATTTTATTGTAAAATACATATTTGATTGCAAATTCTTTGGTAAATTTTATGCACTTTGAATTAATTTTTATTGATTATAGAAGAATCTTTGGACTGTTATGGTGCTGCTGTAAACAATTTAATGTTTTGTGCCAATGTGTGTATAAATTGAATGTCTACCTTATGGCTTTCACAAGTTTTATTTTATATGTTTATGATCTTTTCATTTTTTAAGATATGATGACAACATAATATTACTATGGGAGTGTTGCTGGTAAGCATACATAAATAACAACACATTACAAGATCTGTTTCCTTTCTTGTAAAATTTTCTGTTTTTCAAAATATGAAATACGGTGTCTTTTTTATACTTGGTCCTGAAAAAAAGTTTTTAAAATCAATATATTGTGATAGATTTAACTATGTTATATGTTTTGCAAAATTGTAAACAGACATGCACTTTGAATTAGTGATAGCGCATACATATTATATATGTGAATTTGAAGGAGTAGTCTTCATGAACTTCAATTATTTAGTCAGCAAGTTGTTTTTAAAGGCAAAAAATCTTCATATTATTATTATTATAATTATTATTGTTACATGGCCGGCAGAAGCCTGTCTGGAGATTTTTGTATGATCGGAAATGCAATAAAAAAAGGAGGGAAGAAGGAGGAGAAGAATGGGAAAGAGAATGTTTATCCAGTACCCGACCGAGTTACATTTTCTCGCAATTCACATTGGCGGATCTGGGGGAGGGAGTCGGGTCCTGACCCCTCCCTTGGGCAACAAAAAAAAGGGGGAAAAGAAAGGAATTCTAGACCTACCTTTTCAGGACCCGTGAGCTGATTTTTTTTGTTGCTATTAGAAAATTAGAATTTTGAAGAACATAAAATTCATTAAAACACACTTCAAATGTCGGGAAAGCTCAATTCTCGCCATCTAGGAATCAAAATTTTCC
Source organism: Anneissia japonica (assembly GCF_011630105.1). Classification (NCBI taxonomy): domain Eukaryota; kingdom Metazoa; phylum Echinodermata; class Crinoidea; order Comatulida; family Comatulidae; genus Anneissia; species Anneissia japonica. The sequence continues at coordinate 10,299 of NW_022718255.1, read as the reverse complement.
CGGGGGAGAACCCCCGGACCACCCTTTCTTTTTGGGATTTATCGATTCATGGAAAAAAGAATACGCATGCAACTACTCATTTGTTTATATATGTATACACACATAAAATAAAAAATGAGAAAAATTTACCTGACCTTTTTTAAGAGGGGAAAACTTTGAATTTTGAAGAACTTTAAAAGTCATTAAAAGACATTTTAGAAGTCAGTTAAGCTCATCTCCCGCCGGCCATCTAGAAATCGAAATTTTTCCGGGGGAACCCGGACCCCTTTTATCTTTGGAGTTCATTGATTAATTGAATCATTTTCAAGGGGAGGGGGGGACCTTGAATTTTGAAGAATTTAAAAGTCATTAAAAGACACCACATAAGTCGGGGAAGCTTATTTCCCGCCACCTAGGAATCAAAAATTTCCCGGGGAAGAACCGCAGGACCTCCCTTCCCCCTTTCTTTTTGGGATTTATCGATTCATGGAAAAACTACGTATGCAATTACTCAATCTTTTTTTATGTATGTATACACACATAAGGCCTATTTACTGTAATAACAATGGAAAAAAAATATTTGACCGTTTTCAAGAGTGGAAAACCTTGAATTTTGAAGAACTTAATTACTTTTAAGTTCTTCAAAATTCAAGGTGTTCCCCTCTTGAAAATTATTATAATGAATCAATGAACCCAGAGAAAGGGAGGTTCGAGTTCTTCCCGGAAAAATGTTGATTTCTAAATGGTGGACAATGAGATTTCCCGACTTCTGAAGTATTTTTTAATTACTTTAATTTAAAAGACACCTCAGAAGTCGGGAAAGCTCATTTCCCGACTTCTAAGAATCAAAATTTTCCTGGGGAAGAACTCCCGGACCCCCTTTCTTTTTGGGATTCATCGATTCATGGAAAATTCGTATGCAACTACTTATTTTGTAAAAATTGTTATGTATATATACACACATAAGCCCTATTTACTGTAATAACAATGGGAAAAATTACCTGACCGTTTTCAAGATGGGAAAACCTTGAATTTTGAAGAACATAAGAGTAATTAAAAGGCACCTCAGAATTTCCCGTCATCTAGAAATCGAAATTTTCCCGGAGGAGGAATGTTGACCCCCACCACCTAGATTTGATTCCAGATCTGCATGATTCATATTCCCATTCATCTTATAAGCAGTGGCGAAACAGGGGGAGACTGTTCCCCCCCCCTGACAGTTTTTACCGGGCTGACCAAGCCGTCGTACCGGGCTGGGTAAGAAGAGAAAAGAAAAAGGGGAGAGGGAGGGAAATAGAAGGAAGGAGAAAGAAAAAGAAAGGAAAAAGGAAAATAAAAAGAGAAGAGAAAAATAGGCCTAAAGACAAGAATAAAAAGGAAGATATAATGAACAGATATCACAATACCCCGGCCTGCAACCCCTTCTCCACTTCAAAAAGTGTCCATAGCGCATTTGATCTAAGCCGCCAGGTATTCTCCGCAGTGGCGTAACCACCGTGGGTCAAGGGGAAAATATCAATCTGTGGAAAGTCTTTCCCCATTGAATGCCCTTTTCACCCGGGAAAGTGCCTGAAAATCTCAAATTTTAAATCGCGTATTTTGTTGAGGTAGGCCAATTTCCTCTAAAAATTGCACATTTTAGGGAGTTTTGATCAATTCCGACGAAATTAGAATTAAAAAAAAACAAAACTTTTTCGCGCGCTTCGCGCGCATTTTTTTTTTATGTTAAAGCTTGTGCTTGCTCTCCTTTGCCTTCTAAGTTATAACACATAGTCCAAAACTCAACAAAGAAAATTTATGATAGATCTTTTTACCTAAAAGAAGGGCCCTAATCGCATTTTTTTTATGTTAAAGCTTGTGCTTGCTCTCCTTTGCCTTCTAAGTTATAACACATAGTCCAAAACTCAACAAAGAAAATTTATGATAGATCTTTTTACCTAAAAGAAGGGCCTTAATGTGTAATGATGTTGAAAGAATATGTTTGTAATAAATAAAGCCATAAGGAAAATGCTTATATTCAGTTTCAAAAAACCAGTGTGGCCATATATAACACAAGAGCATTTCTTGTTGAGGTAGGCCAATTTCCTCTAAAAATTGCACATTTAGGGAGTTTTGATCAATTCCGACGAAATTAGAATTAAAAACACAAAAATTTTTCATTTTCGCATTTGTTAGGGCTAAAGATTGTGCTTGTCCTCCTCTGCCTTCTAAGTTATTTAAAAACATAATAGTCCCAAACTTGAGAAAGAAAAGTTAAGATAGATCGTTTTACCTAAAAGAAGGGCCTCAATGTGTAATGATGGTGAAAGAACAGGCCTATGAATTGTAATAAGTAAAACCACGATGAAAATGTTTATATTTTAGTTTCAAACTGTGATTATTATCAGTATCTGTCAGCTAAACTGGTGGTAGCCATTGTGTGTGCACTGAATCATGGCGATCCTTTCAGATAATGGGCCATAGTTCAGTTCCAATGTGTTGCTCTCCTGTTTTATCACCGTTTTTCGGAAGAGACATTTAAACCGATGTTCCAGTGTGCAATATGGCCCATGTGCACACTAAAGAATGCAGTACACTCTTCAGAAAAGAGTAGGGGATTATTTTCCTGGTGTACTGCCCAATCCACTACCCGAAGGGAATGGCAAAGCAATTAAGGCAGGAGCACCGCAACCTACAGCCATAATATCGGCCCAGTGTACACAATTGCCTCATGTGCACTATAAAGAACCCAGTATATCCTTCGAGACATGTAGAGGCTATCCTGGTGTACAGCCCCTGCCACCATGCCTGTGGTTATGGACACTAAGATCCATTGTAGTTGCAGGATGTAACTATGTAAACATAAACAGAAGGAACCCAATGTAAATCTTCAGATTTTCGTGGGTTACTCTTTCCTGAAAAAAACTATGTAATGTCTCAGGTGATTCTAACATGAAATCTGAGACATAATAGTTGGTCTAAGATCAAATCCAATTGTAAAATCATGGTGGGATTTGTTTACTCTTATATTATTAAAATATTTCAGATAATAGTTTTTTATATTATCATCTAGACTAAGCAGTAGCTTTTTTCTCTTAGTTTTGTTTATATGTTCAATTTTTCCCTCAATGTTTGTTATATTTTCTTAAGTTTTCAACTTGCATAAAGAAGGCATCTTAGTATGTGTACATTCCTAGTTCAGCTTGGCATTAAAAATCTATTTTCCTTCCTTTCCCTGCAGTTTAGTATATTGTTAATAAGTGCACTGATTTTCTTCTCTTTCATTGTTAATTCATATATTATACTACATTATTATTATTATTATTATTATTATTATTATTATTATTATTATTATTATTATTATATATATATACATACAATATATATATATATATATATATTCATTATATATATATATATATATATATAAAATAAAAAATACCTCCATTTAAGGACCACCTTGTCTGAAATTGTATCCTGAATAAATATGTTTTAAATAAATTAGTTCTATCCATTAACATTAGCTGTTCCCCAGGGGCGGCGCCAGTGTGCGGCAGGGGGCTCAAGCTCTCCATTGGTTTGGTCAAGCCCATCCTCCTCCTCCCCCCCAGTCAGCCAAAGCTCGTCGGGCATTCGGACCAAAAAAAAAATTAGGCCTAGTTTTCCAATCTCGGTACTGTACTGCCATACGCCAAGACTGTCAGGGCTGATAGTGCCATTTCCTGCCATCTAGAAGTCCCAATTTTAAAAAAATCTCGTTTTCGGCGAGGGGACACCCCTCCCATACCCAACCCTCGCTACAGTTACACCCATAAATACTTAGTCCCAGTTGGACATCTTAGCCCCACCCCCCCCCCCCCC
>NW_022718255.1:2286-6474 GCF_011630105.1 Anneissia japonica | reverse complement strand
ATAAATTATATCCTAGAGCCACCACTGCTGTTCCCTACAAATAGAGACTCTCTATTTAGAGACCAAAGACAGTGGCTTTGGCAGACCCCAACTAAAAATTTCCCTTTAGTTAAAGTGGTTAAAGACCACTATGAAATATATAGTGATGTTAATGCTATTTTTTTCTATAATAAATGTTTGTTATGTGTGACCAAAGATAGATGGTTTTGGCAGACCAAACCGAAATTTTCCCTTCGATTAAAGGCTACTTTAAAAAAATAGTGATTTTAGTATAGTGATTTTAGTATAGTATATTATATACATCAGAAGCCAATGTTTTGTGCATAATACTCCATTTTGAAAACCAATTGTGTTAGTAAAACATAGATTTGTTTTTTTGTAATGGATATTTTGGTAAAATGAGCGCAGTACTAGAAGTGTAGCTATAAAAGAAATGCTTTATTAGGAATCAGTAGCAGCATACAGTAGTTTGTTGTAAAGCACTTGGAATAAAACGTTCAAACACATAATGTATCATATTGTTTTGGCAGATGCAACTGAAACTTTTCTTTTTTCTCTATACAACATATAGTGACTTTAATGCAGATAAAAAAAAATTATGATGATATGTATATGAAATATTTCATATTTCTTTAAGATTTGCATTCCGGTGTACCAAAGAAAACTTTTTCACATTGTGAAGAAGAATGCCTATTTTAAGGAGTATATTGTGTTAAAGCGACACAAATGTTGATTTGAATGTGTTGTCATTTCGGCTATAATTTGGTGACTAGTAACTCCATGGGATTAGAGTAGTGGGTATTATAGATTAACTTCTAAGAGGGGTTACTAATAGAGTAATGGTTTATTAGATGTTTTACGGTATGCTTTTATTTTTATCCATTTTGTGAATGCAAATTATGATTTTTTAATAATTATTTTTGGTTGTAATGATGATGTTGCAAGCTGAGAATGACCTTTCCTTTTAGCCCCGCCCCTTGGATATTGTTGAGTGTTAAAACATACGCAAAGTTAGACGCTGGCATATTCCAGGCCATGTTCTGATTGGTCAATTGTTAAGTTTGATTGACACCCCGGACAGGTCCATTGTCACAGTACAAGATTTCACTTTGTTTTAACTATTTTTTCACTACCAGTGAATCAAATGAGTTCATACTTTTAAGCGATTTTTAATGATGTGTATCAAATGATCTAGATCAATATAAAATATTCGGTGTTCAAGTTGGACTGAAAGCTGAAATATGTCTGAATTATAGTTGCTTGCATTTTTAATTATTTTATGCTTTGAAGTAGACTATTAAAATTGCAGTAGGGAAAATGTGTTTGTCGTTTGTTGTGTCTTACATTCTATTAACAGTTAAAATGTGTAGGGGTGTAATCATGGTATAATGAAGTACTTTATTAGCCTCCAAAGGTTTTTAGTACGAAAAACCTCCGAAATCTGAGGGTTGGTTAAAAGTTTGAAAACTCCGATTTTGGAGTTTTCGCGTATAGTAGGCACAACCTCCGAATTTGGAGGGTTGTTTAAAATTTTGGAAACTCCGATTTTGGAGTATTCGCATATACTACGCCAAACCTCGAAATCGGAGGGTTAATTAAAAGGTTTGCTGTCTCGTAATATAGAGAGCTTCCATGCAGAAACTCCGGAAATCAAAGGTTTGATTAAAAATCTGAAATACTCCGAATTTGAAGTTGTCTCGTATAGTACGCTAAACCTCCAAAATCGGAGTTTTGGCGGTGGGCGGCGGCTCTAAGACATATTTTCAGTGGAGGGGGGGGGGAGGCTATGTTTTCCGACAAGGGAGACTTGAGCTCGTAGGCTCGAGCTTGATGAAAGGGTTGATAGGGTCTCCCCCTCACAAAGAGATTTTTTTTTTTTAAAGAATATCAACCTCTGGATGACCGAAAATGGCACTCTCAGACTGTGACAGACATGTATTGGCCTGGTGTGGACGTATTCTTATGTTTTATGGTCTGACTGCCCGACAAGCTCCCNNGATCTAAAAGCTATGGTGCATACTGTAGTAAGGTAGGCCAAACTCTCTTGGAAGTTGTGTCGACACAGTGAAAATTAATGATCTAATGTTTAGTATTGTAATTATATTATCTCTATGACTTGACGTACAGCATGTTCTTTGAAAGTTTTATTCAATCTTGACGTTGGCGCAGGGTTCCCCGAACGCCGCCCTCAGCGGCGCGTGCGAAGTACAGCTCAACAGTGTGACCACTGCTTGGGTATTTACCCAAGATCTTGGGTATTTTGACTTGGTCTTGGGTTTTTGGGTATTCCGTTAAAATCTTTGGGTATTTTATTTTTACTAAGAAAATTAAATATTTGTCATAGAGGAAGAATTAAGAAGTAACATAGTATATTTCAGTCCATTCAAGTAAGCAAAACTCAACGAAGTGCACATAACATTGTTAATTGACTATAAATTGCTATAAACATGGGTTCAGAATAGTTTATTTGTGATTTGCGTTGCCATTGATCTACCAATTTTATGCATTAGGCCTAATAATAAAACTTGATCTACTGATAACACTGGCCGACTGAGGGCGTATTTTCTATCCGTATTATTACCTCATGAATGTTAATTTTAATAATTAACACAAACAATTACAATAAAAAATTGTTTATAGTTTGAACAAAAAGGGAAACTATACATGCGAAAAAACACATTTTTTTTTCTTCAAATTTTAATGCATTTTCAGGAAGCTTGGGTAATTTTGGGCAATTTTTGCTGAATCTTGGGTAATTTCGACCCAGTCATTGGGTATATCAAAAATTGTGAGTGGTCACGCTGCAGCTCAGCTCAAGTCAGCATGCAGAGCTAGTTTCATGCAGAAGTTTCGTATCAAAACTCGGCCCTGGGATAAACGACCCTGGATTCCAGAAGTACAATGTTGGGAAATGTTGATAGTGTAAAAATATGGGCCTAGTTTCATGCAGAAGTTTCGTATCAAAACTCGGCCCTGGGATATACGACCCTGGATTCCAGAAGTACAATGTTGGGAAATTTTGATAGTGTAAAAATATGGGCCTAGGGTACCACATGATAAATACAAAGTTGCATATTTTAAAAAAAATAGCACAAAAAACTACTTATTCTCAGTATCATAAAAAACTTTATTTGAGGAAAATTGAGCCACTGGTTACGGTTTTATAAACATTTGAAGTTTATGAGCGCGTGAATAGCTAGTTGCATGTTAACAATAATATTTCTGTCACTTTTTGCCATATATTTCTGTTAATTTTTGTAAATGCTAAAAAAATAGTGTACATTTTGATTGTAAATTTTTACTGCAAATTACATTGGTCAATTTATAAAATAAATTTTTCAGATGACCTTTGACCCACAATTCTGAAAATAGAATTAAAACTATCCCTCACCCCCTCCCCAACTTGTGACGAATGACGAATTTCATTGGCCGTTACGCATGACGTCATCCTCATGCAACAAAAACTAGCATCGTCTCACAGTTCTATCGAAATCATCCTGTTTATTATCCACTTCAATCCTTAAATATTTAACTATTTCTTTAGATAATCATTAGCTAAACGTATATTTTAATACTTTAAGTATCATTTAGTTAACTTTTTGAACTCATATTTATTTTATTTACATGAAAAATATTGCCGTTTTTATGCAGCACTTTCGCTAAGATCGTTATGGTATACCTCGTGTACACGATGGCCGATCAACAGCTGATCGTCGGTTTTGCGGTGCCAAAAAAAAATATTGCTATGCCTCGTATTACATTCATATTTGGCAAATAAACTCTTAGATATATAAACTAATCTTCGTTATTAAAAAATTGAACTTCATTACTCGCAATTCTCTGGAAAAAAACGACGAATTTTAATGAAATTTTCAAAAGTTGATAACTTCGCTAAAAGTTGGCCGATTTCGGAAAAAATCAAAATGGTGTACTACTTCGACCCCTGAGTGACCTGATTGACCTGATGGAAACGTTTCAATCAATCAAAAAGCATTTTATATGAATATTTTCTTAAGGCCTTTTGTTGACAAAAACACGCTTGGCTGAACTTGGCTAATGACACCAAAGAGTATAAATAGAACAAGAGAGCAAAGTCCCGTTCGTAAAAACGTCATGCCTGTGTAGGACGCCAACTAACGGTTGTATATTCTTTTTATTACCCAGTGCAGCGCTGCGCAGCGCGGTAGA
>NW_022718255.1:0-2002 GCF_011630105.1 Anneissia japonica | reverse complement strand
GTTGTGTATGTGTACCATCCAAGATGGCCGTCGTAGTAAAGCGCCACCTTCAGGCTTAGTATACATATTATTACATATTAATAAGCCCTCTGACTATTATTTCATTAATGATAATGAGTAATGGTAATAACAAATTATTAAACTATTGTAGACAAAACGAGGCCAAGTGAAGCATCTTATTCAAAAATAAAGTACCAAGGAATGAAAATTAAAATCGTATACATTACACCCAAACACGGCAACGCTCGAGTTTCAAACATACAGGTAACTAGCTGTACTGAACTTTCTGAGTAAATTGAGGGCGCATTTGCAAACGATGGCGCTTAGCGAAATCTATGGTAGCCATCTTGGATGGTACACACACACAGTTCTGCGTATTTCGAACATCGAATACATTGCGGTTAGCGCTCTAGTATTCTTATTATACCTCTATGGTAATAAAACATATACAAACGTTAGTTGGCGTCCTACACTAGCTGCGTACAGAGCCATAGATAGAAAGAGTTGCGACATTGAGAATTTAGAAGCCATTTTGTGTCATACGCGATGCGCGTTCTGTGTCTAACGTGATGTGCGTTCCTGTGTATAATATTGTATAAATACAGTTAGCAGCCTCCTGTATAGTTTAATTCCATTTAATCTTTTTAGCAGTTGAATTTCATGTAACTCTATTTATAGATTTTTTTTAATGATTTCACTACTTTATATCCAATTTCATATTATAAATACTGTAATAATTTACTATTTTTATGCAGTACTTTTAAGTCAGATACTAGCTCTGGCTATGTGACGAATATCGATTCAAACGCTTCCGTGACAACAATTTTCAAAATCTGTTATGGGCTTACACCATTATGGCTATTTGTACAGTATGAAGGCCAATAGCTCGCACGGCGATAAATGCTTAATATTTAATAGTTGAAAAAGAAAAAAAATAGAATTTAAGCCAAGGCAGGCCTATACTTCCTACGTCACAAAGACGTAAGTTTGTCGAAAATTTACAATTTAATCGCCTAACTTTTGCTTCCCATATTTTCCTTCTGTTTTCATTAGTCGGAAATCGGAAAAGCTTTGTACTATCAGATTGGTTTTTGCAGCCAAACGCTGAACAGCCAGTCATCCTAAGCTATAGACCTGGCCTGGACCTTAGCCAAGTTCCCTTTTAAGTACTTCCGATCTCAGTCCATGGTACAGAAAACAATTTCAACAATTTAATAAAAATGATATTAAGATTATTATAATACGTAAAAATCGGAGAAAACCTCAAGAACGCAAGTACCTTTTTTAAATGGGTGCTAAGGACCAAAGTAAGTTATTTACTTCCGCCCAAAAACAGTTTGAAAAAAAAATTCAATTTACTTGATCATCATCAGGAATAATGATAATACTATTATTATTATTGATGATGCTTAAATAAAAATAAAACGTTGAATAAAATTTCCTTGTCATTTTTGGAGTGACATCCTTAAGTACTGGTACGCATCCTAATGGTTAAATTGCCCATTTAAAGCCCCATTCCCGGCAAAATTTCACTAAAAATGACTTTTTTTAGAAAATATGCATTTGCATTACTCCAATTATTATAAATCATGGAAAAATATTGGCATGAATTTTAGTTTTACGCAAAAGAATAAAAAAAAGGAGAAATACAGACTATTTCTCATAAAATATTACCATTTTCTCGACGAATTCATCGTTACTAGGCAAATTCAGAGGTTGTAGATCGCATCCACTGGAATACTCTCGCTTTTATGTATACTTTATACAGTCAATAAAGTGCGCCCTCTCTAATGAGATTACTTTTTGTACTTCGCATCTCGCACAATGGGGTCGTTCGGTTAGGCTGAGATATGTTTGTTTAAGTGTCAAAATCTCAGTCAGAATCAGTTTTTTAACAAATTTGAAATAATTCCTATGAAATATTATATTTCACAAGTGTACTAGCAACGGAAAATATCATGTCGGCCGTTTTTATGTGTGATAACAGAACCTAAAATCGAGG
>NW_022718254.1:0-693 GCF_011630105.1 Anneissia japonica | reverse complement strand
CTTCACCTATATTTTTCACTGTTCAGGAAGGGTACAACCCAGATCTCTCAGGATGCAATGGTCTTGGTGGTTATAGCACCCGTCCTGCCAATATGCTTATGTGTGGTGGTTTGAAGTCGCGTTCTACTTTGAGACTCCCAATTCCCGATGGTGAAAATGTACTCACCATGTTGGGTCAACAAAGAGATCGGATTTACAACGCCATCAAACTTGGAGAATTTACTCTTGTAAGTAAAGTATAATTTATTATTATAATTACAGTACTAGTATAACTTATTATCCGGCTAAATCTACGTACCAAGTTGCCAGGATAATGCGTGTTTTACACGTAATTGTTCGCGTGTCGTCATAAAGTTTATGAGCCAACTTTCATTCAATGACTGTCGAATAAAATATATTGTATATTGAAACATGCATTTCGCACGCACGCAATACACTATAGTAATTATTCGTTATCAATAATTACACTTCGATATTAACTTCTTACATTTCCCAGCCCGACGGATCAACTACTCCTGTAACAATCAACAACCTTGGCCAAGCCATTGAGGCCAGCATTCAATCACCGAACCCACAACTTTATGGTCTTATTGGTTTACACTCCTGGGGACATGTCCTTCTGTCATTTCTTACGGATCCAGACGGTCGATATAATATGGAACCAGGCCCAATGTTTGATACGAGAACGTCCAA
>NW_022718253.1:0-625 GCF_011630105.1 Anneissia japonica | reverse complement strand
CTATTAGACCGGGAGCCCAGAAGATTTAATCATGTGAAAAGAGACAAAAGGTTTGATGGTCTGGTAAAGGTAGTATAGGGCCAAGACACAATATTCAGTATTGCTGCCGGGGCGCATCCTGTACAAGCGGGCTAGGGGTAATGAAAAAGGGGCTTAAATAATGCATTTAATTATGTAGAGAGAGACATGGATAAAAATAATTGGATATTACTCCCAGGTAGATACTTGCAATAATGTCACAGGTGACAGCAACTTTTACCTGTACGTGACCTTAAACAGTAACATTAAAGGCCACGCCCAAATACATTTAATCATGTGAAGGGAGACACGGATGAATTTTTTTTTTATTGGAACTATTATACATTGGGGGTAAGAAAAATACCAATGACATCAACTTTATCCTGTACATAAGCCCAGACAGCAGCCCTAAGGGACCCACAGGGGTCTTATATAGTAGCAACATGATAAAATCAGGCAAAGAGAGACACGAATGAAACTAACTAGGAATTACTACTTGTACATTGTAGAATGCTGAAACACCGATGACAGAAATTTGTTTCATGTACGTGACCCTAAACAGTAACATTAAAGGCCACGCCCAAATACATTTAATCATGTGAAGAGA
>NW_022718252.1:0-902 GCF_011630105.1 Anneissia japonica | reverse complement strand
TAGCCAAAACGAGGCCAAGTGGAGCATCTTATTCAAAAATAAAGTACCAAGGAATGAAAATTAATATCGTGTACATTACACCCAAACACCGCAACGCTCGAGTTTCAAACATACGGGGAGCTAGCTGTACTGAACCCTCTGGGTAAATTGAGGGCGCAATTGCAAACGATGGTGCTTAGCGAAATTTGATTGGCTAAATCTATGGCAGCCATCTTGGATGGTACCCACACAGTTCTGCTTATTTCGAACATCGAATACATTGCGGTTAGCGCTCTAGTATTCTTATTATTATCTCTATGGAGTAGTCTTTATGAAGGTACCATATCCCCGACAGTTGACTATGCAGCAATGTACCCTTTGAATACAAATTGAAGATATAAAGGCAGCCGACTGTCGGGTACTTAACAACTATCTAACTTTCCACAAAAACATTAGGCCTAAGCTAGGCCTAGTTCAGTATAGTAGTTACTGCGATGATGGAAGGGTGGTAGATCGTTCAGTCAGTGATATCGTGTTATCGTCTAATACATTTTAATAATGTGTGTACAATTTAAGAACGCACCGCGTGGGTCGCTTTCTTTGTTATGCGGTAGTAGTATACGTAGCAGAGCAATCTAAGCCTAGCCTAGGGCCTAAATGGTATACGTTCTTGATCATCGACGATCGTACTGAAAACTTAGGGTGACAGACGATTGGGCCCAAATGGTGTGGACGATCGGACCAAAGATAGCTTCAAATAAATTGTAGGCCACTGCCACCACCCCCACTCCTGATATCGTTCCAAACTACTGTAAAATGAAATTACTGTATACCTAGCTAAGCCTAGGCCCTATGCCTAAGAAATTTGCTAAAAATATTACTGTAATTTGCCTGTCGAATTACATTACTAAAATCACTATTTT
>NW_022718251.1:0-1000 GCF_011630105.1 Anneissia japonica | reverse complement strand
AGAAATGGGCCTAGGGAGGTAGTAGAATATAATTTATATATTTATTATTAAATACTGCATACACAGATTCTAGGCATCTGATTGGTTAACAATAGGGTGATAGAAAGTACTATTATTACCCTATGCGATAATACTTTTTGCCCTGCTGTGCGATGTGCTAGGCTGCGTTACTATGTAAGACACATAGACAGTAAATGAGACTCGACTATGATGCTGAGAGAGATTGGCCCTTTGATCGGCTAGAACTGGAATCTATGTATGAGGTATATAAATGTGTGGGTGTGGGTGTGTTTGTGTGTGGAAATTATATTTATTTATTTATTTATTTATTTATTTATTCAATTTCCAGGTAACATACAAAAATACAAACAAACAGTTAAATACTGAACTTGATATAATAATCAATACAGTGCGTATCCTTTTCAGGAAGGACTTGCACAGTCATACATTTTGTAAAAAACCCTTCCTATGAACAATGTATCTATTAAGAGCTATCATAGAATATTTTTCACTTTGATTTCATAAATATTCCAGCCAGGTTTGAAGTAATTCTGATTAAGTCTGCCAAAATGCATGTATATATAATTTCTTTGTGCTTGTGATTCGTTTTGTCAACCTGTTTATAAATTAGTATTTTTTGTGTGAATCTAATAAATCATTTGGTAATGTTGGTAATTATAATAATTGAATAGTAATCATTGTCATTAATCAATTTGTTAAAATTTTAATTCTTTTAATTTAATGTAATTTTTTATGCATGTACAAATCTTCACAATTCAGCTTTGTGCTGCAAATTTGATTTTAATAAACTTGATCTTGATTGTATACACACAAGCCTATTATATAAATCATATTACCTAACATATTAACTACCTAATAATGCTACATATTATAACAGTATATAAAGCATTTTTGAACTGTAAATCCGAATACAAAAATTGATATCGTACTTTTGTAGGTCTTTATTGAAATAATTAAGGCTATACCTTGTCAACATCAT
>NW_022718250.1:0-803 GCF_011630105.1 Anneissia japonica | reverse complement strand
ACTACCCCTGATCCAGCATGACTAAACGGAGGAAGGTAAACCGCGGCCCCTAAGCCATAAATGCGATAAACCTAGTACCACACCAAGTACCAGTTAGTCAACTCACTAACTAAACTAAACAAAGTGTTGTAGTCTTCCAACGCTCGAAGATACAAAATTTCAAAAAACTTCAATATTCATGCAACAGAAATTACGTCGTCTTCTGTTTTCCACAAACCGTTTTTCAACATGCGCCTGTCTGTCGGCTTCAGCAGTGTTGATTCACAAAAAGAATTTTTAAAAAACAAAGAAACTGCTGTCAAACTAAGTCCTTTAGTTGTCCAACTCTCGAAGATACTGTATAAATTTAAAAATTTCAGTTCTCCTCTTCTGGTTATCACAATCTTTCAACATGCGCCTGTCTGTCGGCTTCAGTAGTGTTGATTAACAAAGGAAATTAAAAAGTAAAAAAAATTTCTCAAAATTCCATAGCCAGTACTTCGGCTATTCATTGGTAACTTTTTACCGCTTCCACCATGTGGGATAGTTGAACCCGATTCTCAAGTCCCTCTGTAGACTATACACAAATATAAAGCACAAGTTCTGGTTTCTCGGTGTTCAATCTATACTTTTATTCAGATTTCACGCAATCTAACAAGCGGAGCAGATATGTACAATCTGTTTCTATAAAGCAGTGACAATTCTAACTAACTCATCAAGGAGGGAATCTAAATTATTATACTGGGTTTTAGTCCCTCTCCTTATTCTACACTTAATTACTAAATACTTAATCTAATTGGTAGAATCTTAACTTAGTCATCCCT
>NW_022718249.1:0-616 GCF_011630105.1 Anneissia japonica | reverse complement strand
CTTGGACATTAACTCCAACTTCCCAAACAATAACAATAAGAATAAATCATCTCTGACAGTTATCATGTCAATTAATATACTGCCATTTACTACACACAGGCCTATATCCTGCCTATCGCCGTTTTGTCTCCGCATCTCATGTTTTACGCTAGGCCTAATCCTTCTCATGCAAATTGTAAATTCCAACTAAATTATTTAAGACCTATTCCAATCATCCATAATATTATTCTCTATATTATTAGCATTAACATCATATAATTACTTACATTCTGGTCTCTCAAATCAACAAAACAATCAACGAAATTGAACCTATTCTCAGCTAAACTTTGCAATTCAAGTACGCTCTGGACGTGACTATGTGCAACCTCTTTACAGAGGGCGCACTCTCGTAATTATTTTCATTACTAAATGAAACACTCCCCCCACCAAACCCGAATAACACAAATGTCATTTCTAATCAATCATATTATTACATTCTAACACAATCACAGTTCTCATTATTTCCTAACGTTCATTATTCCTCGACTGGTATCAACACTACAAGTCTCTGAGCAGCACGTTTGATCATCACAATAACTCCAGTTTCAGTCACCGTTCTAACTTCCACATTTCTCAC
>NW_022718248.1:0-533 GCF_011630105.1 Anneissia japonica | reverse complement strand
TAATAATAAAACTATTAATAATAATAATAATAATATAATATAATAATAATAATAATAATAATAATAATAATAATAATAATAATAATAATAATAATAATAATAATAATAATAATAAAATATATTTAAATATATTTTGAGAGTGCTGGGAGTGCCATTTCCAATCATCTAGAAGTGCAATAATCATAAATTTTTTTGTCTCAGCCTAAACCGTGGTGTGGCTGATGTGTACAGACCCACAACCTGTGGATTGGTCCCTCCCTGGGCCCCCCTCTATTTCAAATTTCTGGATCCACTACTGAGTGGGTATGTAAGTTGTGCCTAGGCATGGCACTGCTAAGGTAACATCTGATCTAACAAGGATTATTGATACTGTATATTAATTGAAAAAAAAATCACCTCCC
Source organism: Anneissia japonica (assembly GCF_011630105.1). Lineage (NCBI taxonomy): Eukaryota > Metazoa > Echinodermata > Crinoidea > Comatulida > Comatulidae > Anneissia > Anneissia japonica. Next base: position 132 of record NW_022718248.1, on the reverse strand, counting down.
AACATAAGTATTTAATTTTAAAGAGGTGATGCTAAACAAGTATTTTTTTATTTGGCCTAATTTAATGTAAGGTTTTTTCTCCAATATTTCAACATAGATGGTATATATATTATTATGCAGTAACCTTGGCCT
>NW_022718247.1:0-529 GCF_011630105.1 Anneissia japonica | reverse complement strand
TTTGAATTTGTAGTATTTTAATATCTTTGCATGAATTTTTGAATTAAATATACCTGTAATAACATTACTTTTAAAAAATGATATACATAGAAAAGAAATAGATGAAAAGAGATTAGCTATAAACTATTAGCTATATATTATGCTATGTTTGTTGTTTTTTTTTTCATAATAGTTACAGACTATTTCATCATCCCCGGTGGGGTGCAGAACATTACTTCACCCGGTTATCCTCACAAACATGATACCAACGTGTATTATGAGTGGAACTTGCTTACATATCCAGGAGATTTTATAAAACTTGAATTCATTGATTTTCGACTTGAATGCTGCGATTATGTTGTTGTAGAGAGCAGCGGTGTGACACTGGTGCGACTAAGTGGGAAGTCTCAGCCACAACCAATTGTTTCATTAGATAATAGCATGGTTATAAAATTTACCTCAGACATCGTTTTAACGTATAGAGGTTTCATTGCTAAAGTTTCGGTCCGACATAACCAAGGTATGAGCTACGTTTTTTGTTTTCATTTTT
>NW_022718246.1:727-921 GCF_011630105.1 Anneissia japonica | reverse complement strand
TTAGCAAATGTCCTTGATGTGTCTGACCATTTTTCATGGTCTGACTAATGAGGCCATTTGCTTTTCCAATGGAATTTTAATTATACCGTAAATCACATAGCCTAAAACCTAACCCTATAACCCTATAAAGGCTTGCAGTGTTCATTCAGTAGTACATTTGATCATTGAGAAAGTTAAAATTAGAAAAACAAACA
>NW_022718246.1:0-658 GCF_011630105.1 Anneissia japonica | reverse complement strand
GAAATATAAATAGTGAACTGTGGTCGCTAAATAAATCGTTTGATAATAAAGTAGATTATCTTGTTTCCAAAGAGGTTTACTAAGACGAGTTTTAAAATAACGAACATTGAACTCTATAAAAGGACCGTGACGAGAAATGGTCGACAGAAGTTATGAAAAGGCGCATGAAATGGTTAGGGCATTTAGTACGTCCGATTACCAGACGATCATACATCTGTCAAACGAGCTTTTCATGAAGACCACCGGAAAGTCAAAAGTACCAGAGGAAGACCAAAATCCACGTTTATACAAACAATAAATAAGGTCTTGAATAAACTTAAACACAGCTGAAAAACGAGACATGAAGGAGTTGGCCACTGATAGGAAGAGATGGAATCTGATAATAGAGGCACGTTAACTAACGACGTCTATGCGAACAGATGATGATATTGATAATGACATTCATAATACAAAATGAATAATTATAAATGTAATATCCTCATTTTCCGCATGAGCCTTGTCAATCTTTATAGTCATTAGGCCTATATCAAAAACATTTTACAAATTACATACACTACAATAATGGAAAACAGAATAGAACAGGATGATATACGAAGCACAACATAAAGGCCAAAAGGTCTGTCATTGTTGTAACGTTGTAACCCCTTTTGGCAACAAA
>NW_022718245.1:0-641 GCF_011630105.1 Anneissia japonica | reverse complement strand
CGTAGTCGAGAATGTGGCAGGAGAACGAACGCGGAACGATGGTGACGATGAGATCGGCCGTGACCAATTCGAGCGAGAGGCTTCATCGACTGACGATACACCGTTCGAGCGGCGACGTTCGCACAGCCGGTCTTGTCAGCGAACGTCGACGTTGGTGGGTGGAAATGCGATCCGACGGACTCACGATCCAATACGATAAAGCGACCAGGTCGTTGTCGACGGTTTCTCCGTCGGGTAAGACCTTGCTGTGGTATCTTCCCGCCGAAATTCTCCGATTCGCCGTTCGATGCCGAAGTGGGATCGCCAGCTTTCGATTCACTATCGATTCGAGCGGTTCGACGGTGCATTCTTTAAAGGCTCTCTGCAGATGGACCATAATCTCGTTCAATATGGACGTAACCCTTTTACCCAACGCTCTGAAAACGTACGTTCTGAACAGTAACGATGACGTAGCATTTCAGTACTCCATGGCGTAGGTGCCATTACCGAAGACAAGACCTTTTAGGATACATGTCATATTCAGCGAGTCATACATTATTTGTTTAATAAAATATTGTTAAACTAAAATACTGTTTGCATTATTTTGTTTTATTATGTGTGTGAGTCTTTTAACAAAAGTGAATCAATGCGAGAGATAAATA
>NW_022718244.1:0-739 GCF_011630105.1 Anneissia japonica | reverse complement strand
AGCATAGAATTTCAAATTTGTTGCAAAAAACGCGCATGTGGGCTACAATAACACATTCCGTCGACCTTTATATATATATATGGGTTAAACGTCGAAGGTGCCCCGCAGGTATTAGTTTTGATGTGGCGGAAGTCCAAAAAGAGGAAGATCGACAGACAAAAAAATGGATAATAGGCCTATTATTACTAACATGTCCTGGAGGCGGACTACGTCGACTAAATGAACAGATATTACAAGAGAAACTTAATTACTTTTATGAAATGATGACAATATACCATAAAATCTCGAATAGAAGCCCAGGGCTTTTTTTTTTTTTTTTTTTTTTATCCATCCAGGTACACTTTTTAATTGTTTTTTTTTTTTTTTTTGTCGAACTTTGGATGGGCTTCTTTTCAAGGCTACTTTTGCAAAGTCTTTTTAAAAATTATGCTATAAATTTTGGGAATTACTACTATAAAACAATTAATAGGGCCAATGTAACATCAGTCTGTATCATGGGGGTGTATTAACCGGCATTAAATCACATACTATTTTATAAACCAAGCGTGTTTTTAATTTATGTTACGGTATTTCTTGGAAATTCATGTACGGTGTATGTACTGTACTATTTCGAACAAAGCCATGCTATCATGAAAAGAAACCCAAGGGCTTATTTTGGGGCTTCTTTCCGAGGCTTTGCAAATTTGATTAAGACCATTTGGCTTCTATCCGAGGTTTTTACGGTATACATGCCAAAGTT
>NW_022718243.1:0-608 GCF_011630105.1 Anneissia japonica | reverse complement strand
ATGCGTTTAAAAAAATAAACGCATTCTTTGTCCAAATTATCTCCTTTTTTTGTTCTTCTTCTATTGCCTTTATCATAGGCAGCTGGTAAAAATAACTGGTCTTCGGGGTCGCGGTGAACGACGCACCTGACGTCGCCGCACTTACCTGGGATAGCCGTTCTCGATCTATTGTACAAGCATCCTCATTTTAGCCTCATCCTATCTTGCATCAACCTGTCTGGAGCTTCTCCGGGTCTAGGCCGCTTATTCGGCCAACGACACTCCCTATCCTTATTTCTAGCACACGCACTCGTTCCTTTAAACGATTACGTGAAACAAAAACACTAAATAATTTGTTTGTTTTTGAACATCTTTATATTTGGAAAATTTTATCTTATCCGAAAGAATATTTCGGCATTTATTTCCAAGTACTCCTCCCTTCTTTTCCAACCACGATAGACTTTTCGGCGCCAGGAACTCGGCCGTTTGCAATCTCTTAAAATTAAAAATAATATATATTTACATCTAAATAATATCTTTAATGTTAATTAATCGTAAGTTACATGGTTTATTTGTAGTAATAGGCTAATCACAAGTATATATTATTACATAGGAAACAATTAACCATT
>NW_022718242.1:0-682 GCF_011630105.1 Anneissia japonica | reverse complement strand
ACTGAAGCTGTTTAATTCACCATTTATGCTGAAGAAAATACTTCCACCTACTTAATGCAGAACTTTAGGACTCCATGTTGACATTGCTTCATTTAAAACCATGTGTGCTAGTTCAGAGGTGCAACAGTGGTGGGTCCATGTTATTTTTGATATAATAAATATTTTTAAATACAATCACCTTCATTCTGTATAGAGTAGCTTTTATGTTACTTTGGGGTAAGGAACTTTTATTTTAACTCTGCACTATATGTATAATCTGAATGTAATGCTGCTGTTCTTTCTGTGGTTAAAGAATTTATTCATTATACAATAAATTAATAATTAATTATACTGTAGTATATATATATATATATATATATATATATTAAATAGGCAAATGGGAAAACCCATAAAAACAGGAAATGGCCACATAATGCAACAATATAAAATTAAAATGGAACAGTAGAGAAATCAGATCAGAATGACAAAATAAACTAAGCATCCACTGGAAGAAATCCCAATATTAGACTAACGTTTGTAAATTGTTATATTTTCTATAGTGACTGTTTTGTATTTTTTTTATATTTGTTTTACATTTTTTAATATAATTATGTGATGACGAGCAGAAGAATATCCCTTGTGGAACAATAAAGTTATCTTATCTTATTTTATATATTATATAATTTAACAGTGTTAACAGCTA
>NW_022718241.1:568-961 GCF_011630105.1 Anneissia japonica | reverse complement strand
ATGCTGTAAGTTGACGCGAATTGACGTGTACTAACGCAATCCGACATTACTTGACACGATTTGACGCGATTTCATGCGAGTTGACTCAAGTGTACAGCTTTTACACTGCTGTATCGCGGTGTGTTTTCCGACGACCAGCAGCCTAGGAACGTAATAAAACGGTTATTTTCTTAAAATTGCAACAGATATTTTGGTCGAACTTTCTATATTTGATTCAAGACATATTACTTAACTAATGTAGGCCTAATTTTTTATAATGAAAAATCGGAACGGAATTCGTTTTCTAGACGTCTTTTGAGCTTCACCCCATGGCCTACTTTGTATAAGAGGGAATTCCCTGTCAAGAAAATTTAGTAATTGTTCTGACAAAGTGTAATGTCTCCTTTTTAAATC
>NW_022718241.1:0-513 GCF_011630105.1 Anneissia japonica | reverse complement strand
AACTGCATTTAGTAACTACCTAGACACTGTAGTGCCACTTAGTAACTCTGTTCCTTCATTTTATGAGTATTTGCATAAATCTGTGTATTGCTTCATTAATAGAACTAACAATAGTGTTTACAGTCTGGCATCTTTGTCAAAGTTAATGCTCTGTTTAACTCCAAGATGAGTCTTACTTGGAATGAGTTGCTCAGGGGCTAACTTTCTTAAATACAGTAATTATTTAAATCACCTTTGGTGCCAGGGTGCCGCGTTTTGGGCTCGAGGGCTGTGGAATTAGATTTTGATTGCTACCCCGGGATGTTTAGATTTTGTCTTTGTCTAGTTGATTTTGAATATTGTGTCTGTGTGCTATATCAGATTGGTTTTTTTCCCTTATTTTTTTCAAGGTAACTTTTTTCGATAACCAACAACTGTATTATTCAATGGATTCTTCAGCTAACTAAGAACTGCATTTATTTAATTGATGCTTTTGTTAATCATCAACTAGGCCCTACCTTATTCAATTGATGC
>NW_022718240.1:0-2292 GCF_011630105.1 Anneissia japonica | reverse complement strand
TAATATAATAATATAATATAATATTATTATAATATAATAATATAATATTATATTATTATAATATTATAATATTCTTATAAGAATATTATAATATTATATTCATGATTTTTTTCCACAGTCTTCCTCATTCAAAGATTTCTCGTAATGGTAATTTTTTGGGTGTTTATTTCACTTCATGCACTTTACATTTTGATCAACCAATTTTCTTTTTTTAAAATGATTTTATTTTAATTCTGTTTTATTTCTCTAAATAATAGGTTTTTTCTTTATTGCATGTTCTTAATGAATGTTTTTCCCCCATTTTTGTAACAAATGAGACTTGACATAGATGTTTATTAATTCTCAAATTTAATGTTCTTGGATTCAATTTTGAATTTTATTTAATTCATTAATTGTATGTTGTTGTTTATTTGTCATCCATTTTTTCCATCATTTTCACAAGAGCGTATTCTAGTGTAAGGGTTCTGTAATAGTATACTGTATGTACTCATTTAAAAATGATAACCCCAAAACGTTATAATAATAATAATATTATTATGTACTCTTTTGGAAGTATCCCAGAAAGAATGACAATCCCAAAATGATAATTTTATTATGTACTCTTTTGGAACTATCCCAGAAAGGCCTACCCTTCCGACTCTAGAGAGGTTATTGGACCAAAAATATAAATTTGTCTATCCAAATAATGTAAAATTGATTGCCAATCCCTATATTGTGGTCTAAAAGCGTAATTTGGGCCAAATTAGAAGTAGGCCATAAAAGCTCTCCTTAGGAACCCTGCTAGGGATTCAATGCGGGACCCTGTCCAAGGCTATAGGCCCCTTTTTTATGCTCTTTTGAAAATGATGACTAAATTGATGTCACTTCTTAACATTTCATTATGTTGTTTACTGTACATAGACTTCAGTCTCTTGTCTTGTTATGTTGATGCAAATGTGATTCTATTTCAAATAACCCATTTACAAATCCATTGCTTTTCGGTTAGTGTTTTATTAGTCTTTATTGTTTACGTTTACCTCATCATCATATGGACAATTTACACAGATAAGTACATACTCAATGCTTCATAACTCCATTTTCATGGAATTTGTTAAACCATACAGTAATCAATCTCTTTCAAATTGTTTTATTTATAAAAAGCTAGTTTGTAAACATCAGTTAATTCACTAATCAGCATAGACCCCAAAAAGCCATCGTTTTTATTATGTAAAACAATTGGGGCTCTGTTGTATTTAACAATTATCAGATTGCCTCCAAATGTAAATAATTCTATGATCTAAGAAGAATAAAACTAGGGTAAGATTTATTCTTTAAAGTGATAATATTCTCAGATAAGGACTTAAAATGGAGGTCCAGTTTACATTGCATCTTTTGGAAGAGTAGGGGTTTCCCCGACGCTATGGTTCAGCCCCTGTTGTCGTGGAATGATGTGAACATGTAGCTGATATAAGCGCCTCTTTACGGTGGCTAGGAAGTCACGAACCACACCCATACGCAATTCACCACAACGCTGCGAGTTATGGGTTATTCTCCCACATTTACCTTTGCATAATATAGACTGTATAGAGTACAGTACAATGTTGCTATGTCACGGTATCGTGTAATATCGCTTTGTTACTAGGCAACCTCCTACGAACCAGCCTTTATGTCTTCGTACCTCTACAGCTAACCACAGTCTTCAAACCTTTCTAACTAATGTTTTTGAAACCTAATAAATTGCTATTGAAAACATGTGAAATTAAGAAAAGTTCAGTTATCTTTTTAATGAACACGAATACAATATTGTAAAATTAGGTTAGAAAGATCCATCAGTTGTGAAAGCTATAAATAATGTAGAATTTACTCAACCATATCAAGCACATGGTATAGCAAGGGGTGTCATGTGATGTTGTAACGTCATTGGTGTAATATTTAAGCTTGCATGTTGCTTGCATGTTCCTACGAACCAGCCTTTATGTCTTCGTACCTCTACAGCTAACCACAGTCTTCAAACCTTTCTAACTAATGTTTTTGAAACCTAATAAATTGCTATTGAAAACATGTGAAATTAAGAAAAGTTCAGTTATCTTTTTAATGAACACGAATACAATATTGTAAAATTAGGTTAGAAAGATCCATCAGTTGTGAAAGCTATAAATAATGTAGAATTTACTCAACCATATCAAGCACATGGTATAGCAACGGGTGTCATGTGATGTTGTAACATCATTGGTGTAATATTTAAGCTTGCATGTTGCTTGCTTAAAGTTCCTTGGTCATTGGATGTGCAACCTTCTCTACTATCCCATTTGG
>NW_022718239.1:0-562 GCF_011630105.1 Anneissia japonica | reverse complement strand
AAAATGTATGGCTCGCATGACTCGCACTTTGGCACTACTCTCACTGACTGAACGATCTACCACCCTCGTATCGCAGTAACTACTGTACTGAACTAGGCCTAATGTTTTTGTGAACTAGAGTGCTGACAAGATGGCGGAGCAATGCAGAGTTATGTACCCGACAGTCGGCTGCCTTTGTATCTTCACTTATCTTCAATTTGCATTCAAATGGTACATTGCTGCATAGCCAACTGTCGGGGATATAGTACCTTAATATGACTACTCATACAACAGAAAAAAACGTCGCATGGAGTTAGTGAGATCTACAGTAAATGAAAAAAACGATGTATTTCAGCAAATATTAAAACCTTTTTGTTTTATTTTAGACCTTCTTCAAAATACCTATGCCACAGCAGTTGATTTTTTTTTTTGCCGTAAAATCAAAATAGTTTCATCCATACCGACTTGCCGATCGGTTAGCGTGAGCCCTGACTGAACTCTGCAGAAACTTCACATCAATCTTCGCATCGCGAGGTAAAACAAAATGTCGGAAAACTTTTCTTTGACGCATGCGCATTTGCAT
>NW_022718238.1:0-4607 GCF_011630105.1 Anneissia japonica | reverse complement strand
AGTAGTCTGGACGTCGACACGTGGCTGCACGTCGGTCTCACAGAAGGTTCGCCGTCCGTGGAAGCATGCGTCGCGCGGATGACGTTGAACGATATGGAAATCCGACACGTAGATCTGCAGTCGTGTTCCTCTCGTGTCCAAAACCAACTCGTTTCCTTGTCCAACGAAACGGAAGAGGAACCCGAAACCTACGTGCAGCAACGGATTCCATCCAAGTCGTTTCGACTGGAAAGCGGGGCCACGCACACGTCTCCGATGCCCATGACCGACGTTCGAGATCTTTCGTTCTCGATCAAACCGAAAAACACGACCGGACACGTGCTCACCGCTTCCGGAGCGCGACGGCAGGTTTGAACCTGCGTTCGCGAGGGTCGTAGAAAACTTTGCGACCTGGACGAAGGAGACATGATTTCCTGGTGAGATTCTGACCGGCCAAGCAGTCGGCGTCGAACTCCCCGCAAGTCATCTGCGTCACGAGCCGGTTCAGCGACGGGGTGTCCGCGAACATGCGCTGGTATCGCGACGTCGAGTACGTTTCCGAATCCAGATATCCGCTTCTTTTCATCACGTCTTCTATGCGGACGGTGCCGTCGCTCATGTTGTCCAGGTCGGTCACCTTAATCTCGTTCCAGGGCACGTTGGTCATGCTGTCGAAATCCGGCATTTTCGAACGACCGCGACGCATGGGATTATAACCGACGACGTTGTAGCTCTTAAAAGTTGCGTCCAGCTCGGAGAGATTCTGCCGATTTCCACCGTCCATGTTGGCGTCCGGCAAGGTCATCACGAATCGGTCGACTCCGTTCACAAGCATGGCCTTCTTCGGCGCCGGCGCGAAGAACTCGGCTCCCGTCAAGGACTGTATGTCGGATTCGTCGAGCTCCTTCCTGTCTGTCTGCGCGCACCTGAAGTATACCTGTCGCGAGGGTGCGGGCAGTGCGTCCTTAAGCGGAAGTTGATCCGCCAGGGTAGGGTGCACGAGGATCGTGTCGGCCGGAGTACCGGCCGCGGCGGTGGCGCTGTACCGAAGGGAGTTGTCCAAATCCACGAACACGGTCAACGTGCTCGTTCTCCTGAGATTAAACTGCAAGAACCCGTCGATTCGGTTTTGCCACGAATAGTAGAAGAGTTCGCGTTTGCTCATTCTATCGTCGGCGGTGTTGTGCATGTTCACGAACTCGATGCTCGGTCCGGCCATCAGACGACCGTAGACGACGTGTTGCATCGTCATTCGCATCGAATTGGTCAGCTGAAGCTCCTTCAACCGAAACATTGATCTCAGTTGGTCGTCCGTGCTCCGTTGTATCGCTTCGGGAGTTATGTCTATGGCACCTCCCCACATCTGTCCAGTGTACTCCCTTGAGTAGGTTCTCATGCCCAGCGCGGGAACATCCGAGGCGGCCGTGCAACGGTCCAACACTTCGGCCGGTGCGACTCGCGTCGTTATGCTGAACACGGGCAGTCCTCTGTAGATTACGGTCGGTAGAAACCACGGCGTGTGATCGTCAGGATTCTCGGGAAACGTGGAATCCATCAGGATTCTCGTCTTGAGTCTGACGTCCTTCTTGACGACCATGTCGCGATCCGTCACGAACGCGCCGCGGTCGGCGTAACCGTAGTAATCCGGATGCCCGCTGATGGCTCGTAATTCCTCCATCGCGTACAGATCGCCGTCGAGAACGTCCTGCAACGAGATGGGCGGATGCCCGAGGAACGGGGCGATCGTGTGCCTGACGTCCATTTGATTTGTTTGGTTTTTTTTCTTCGATTTTTTTCCAAATTCAATCCCATGCTAATGGTTTGTTTGCAGTATGACGCGGCCGCCCTGCCACGGTCTTGTGTCTCCTGGCCCGAAGCCAAGAACCAGCCGCCCGTGTTTGGACTGCACGATGTCGGCAACGCATATCACGTTGTGCATTATGTCTCGAAGCGGCAGCGATCCCAAATCGGAACAGAATGCTTCGGGTGGATTTTCCCCCAGGTAACCCGTCTCCGTCCAACCTTCGACATCCGGCAGTAGTCGGTTTTCGAATGGAAAAATATCACGCACTGTACGAACTCGCAACTCCACCGAGATTGGTGAAGATCATCAAGTTATGTAGCGAGACCGAGTGCACGCTTCAAACGCGTCAGCCTCTCGTGATATTTAATCCCCAAAACAATTCCGTGTGGATAGACTTGCACGTTTGCCACCCTCGATCGATCCGACGTGGATATATTCTCTACTTGGGCTGTCTCTTATACACATCTAGATGTGTATAGCGGCGACGCCTATCACTCTGTACCCTTGCATGTCGCTCTCTTCCATCAACTGACGTCTTTCGACGTCGTCCACGTCTTCTCGCGACGGCGTGTCCATGCCGCTGGGGCCGGGCACGAATCCGACCGGGAGGTGGCCGAGTTGCATTTTCCGAGCAACACCTGTCCCGCCTGTATGAGGGAATTGCTCGAGGGCGGATACAGTTTACCGCGTACGTCGTTGTTATCTCCGAACTTAGAGGCGAGATAACAGGGATCGACTTCGTACGCCCTTATCGATCCGTTCACGACCGGCTGCTTCACACTGCTCATAATGCGTGGTTGTCGTAGTGGTCGTGGTGTGGGGGTGGGGGAGTAGTATTTTTTTTTTCCTTTTTCTCTCCGAATGACGACGCTAATAACATCGCCGTTCTTTTGTCTTTCTTTTCAGACGAGATGGAGGAACCAAACGAGGTAGATCTCGAAGAGATGTACAGAGTGCTGATGGAAAACCTACCGTCGATGGTGCAGCCGATACCCGTGTTGCAGTTAAGAGGAAATGCAGAACCTCTTATTGATTTTTTCGGCGGTGGCAGAAAACCGCTACTGGAATCGGTCGGGTTGATGGCGCAGAAGCTGGAGGAGAAAAAGAACAGAAGATCGAACGACGTACCGACGCTGATCGCGTGCCTGGATGGCATGAACCGTCTCTACTTCAAAGTGTGTTCGCCGAGAGAAGGTAACGGGCTGCTAACGGCTTACGTAGAGAATAGCATGATGTCGGTATTGGAGGAGGACGACGCAGACGCCAGAATATGCGTGACCGGACGCGAAAATCGATTCGTGACCGTCGTCTCGCAACCGAAAAACAACGGGGCGTTCTGCGATTTCCTCGATAAGATTCCGGCCGACCTCCCGAGACCGTACGTCGTGGGAACGAACGAAGATGTGATGACTTTGATGGCGTGCGCCTGCCCATACGAGCCGATGGATGGTGGGCTCGTGCCGGGTACGGTTGAATTGCAGACGGACGACGGAAGAACTTTCAAGGCGGTAATAGCACCGTTCGTCGTCGGAAAGCATCTTTCGAAACCGCAGATGCTCCGCGGTAATGCACCGGACGAGTTTCCGATCGCCGGCTGCTTCGACGTGTTTTTATCGCACCGCACGATTCGTGCCGATCAGCGGAAACGTCGGAAAACGTATGAGATGGGGACACGGCATATGCGACTTGTTCGGCGTTCGAATGATGTTTCCAGGCGGGAGCGACTACAGTACGCACGGCAGTTTCTACTAATGCGTTACGGCTTAAGGAAGTAGCGCGCCCTCAATTTTCTTTCGCTATCCTTTAATAGCAGACGACGCTGACTCAGAGAGACCTCCGCGCGAAGTTCGAATTCCCTTGCTACGGCTACCAGTCCGATATACCACCTCATAGTTCGACAGTGTTTTCTACGAAAATACACAGAGTTGAAAGTGTGAAAAACATGCACTGCATTGAAATACGTTTATATAATTGAACTGGACAGTGAAAAACAAATAAACCATTTAGAATACGACTTTTTATCAGTTTTATTTTTGAAGAAAATTCGTAATAAATATTGAACAGCGCCACCAATTCAAACTGGATGTAAACAAAAAAATTGTCGGCAAAATCATGGTAAGTTTTCACTGTTTACCTTTACATTAATAATACTACAGAAATTTCATCAATGCATTCTTTATTATGAATTATCCATTGTTTATTTTAACTAGGTTTTACCAATAGTTGATGGTTAGATTTTTAATAACGTAGATGTGTATAAGAGACAGGGTTGTGGCTGAACACCGGCTGATAGAATTGGTCCATGTCCGACTTGTACTGCTCTACCGGCTGACTTTACCTATAAACATACAATTTTTAAATTAAATTAATGGTACTTTTTTAATTAGCATTTGTTTAATTAACATTGTTACCAACAAAACAACATGTATCCAAGTATTCAGGTTCGAGGTACTATGATGTGTACCATTTATTTCATTTTTAAAATTTCACATACAAAATAGAGTAGAGCTTATTTCTAATTACGGTGTACAATAATAATGGAATACCTATGTGCTAATTAATTAACGTGTTAATTAAATAGTTAAACTAGAACAATATGAAAAGGTTCATGAATACCAAAGATGTGTATAAGAGACAGCATATAAACCATACTGTACTTATTTTTTTTAAATCAAATACAGGTCTGCAGTAATGGAATTTCATAAACGTGCACTTTGCAGTCTATGCCGCATTTGTGGTAAAAAGTTTAGAGAAACTGTAAAGGAACAAAAGTACAAAGTGAACAATTTGGAAAGGAACCTGATTAAATTATTTTCAGTTAACA